>NW_007744744.1:0-16015 GCF_000696425.1 Galeopterus variegatus
ATCTCAACTACAACTGGGACTGAAAAGAAGATAAGGAAAAAAATTTCTTTTCTATATACTATAAATATTTTCACCAAATATGTCCTACATGGTCATTTGCAAATGGTTAGGAAGTAAATCTGGCAAAATAAGGATTCCACAGTGCAAAAAAAAAAAAAGTTGAACAATCAATAACTTGGATTTCCTGAAACTGGTAAAATCAAACAAAACAAGGCATTTTCCTCATGTTACCAAATCTATTTGAAAATTTCCTTTGCAATACTCTTAAACTTTGAGAAGGGAAGAAAATATTTCTTCAAGGGTGATTACAGTTAAGCCTTAAAGACATAAAAGAAGCAAAGTCACACAAACAACTGTCTCATAATAAAGATCTCTTGTGCCACCAGCAGTTGTCCCCTTAAACAACAAATGTTGTATTTGTATGCAATGAAACTGAAGCTTTTCATTTTTCCAAATTTCATCTTCACATTGACCCTCCTAGTCCTTTCTCATTCCGAACCATTGGAAGATTCAGGGAGACCTAAAAATGTAAAGATTTTGACAGGAAATGGATATATGATGGTACCATAGGGGTATCAGTCCCACGACTGGCATTTTGGCGATGAATGAGAATAATGGTGACTTTCTGTAATCAGTACACCAGTTTTCTCCTCTCAACTAACAAAATAACTGCACAAAGAGTTCAATTCCTTCCTGTTACTGTTCCCCTCACACTTCTTCCCTTTTCCATTGCTTATGTCATATCTCTTAGACATTCAGGGCCAAAGTTTTGTCTATTCTCGACATTAAATGGTTTCATCCCCCTACCCTTTTCACCTATTTGCCCCTCCATTTTCTTTTTTCTTTCTTTTTTTTTTTTTTCTGTCTTTTTTGTGACCGGTAAGGGGATCGCAACCCTTGGCTTGGTGTTGCCCGCACCGCGCTCAGCCAGTGAGTGCACCGGCCATCCCTATATAGGATCCGAACCCGTGGCGGGAGCACCGCTGTGCACCCAAGCGCCGCACTCTCCCAAGTGCGCCACAGGGCCAGCCCTGCCCCTCCATTTTCAAAAGAAAATTAATTACCAGTTGTACCTTGAAAAAAATTTGTTCCTCCTATTTTAAGATTGCAAAATTTTTATGACTCTACAGCTATACTGTCCAATAGAGCAGCCACTAGCTACATATGCACATTTTAAATGAATCAACATTAAATGGAATTAAAAATGCAATTCCTCAGCTGCATTAGCCACATTTCAAGTGTTCAACAGCCACTTATGCCACATGACTAAATATTGGACAGCACAGATATAGAACATTTTTATCACTGCAGAAACTGCTATTGGACAGTGCTGCTCTACAGCATCTACTCTATAAATCTGAAAAACTGGAGACAACTCCTCTAGTTTGTACCTACTCTATCCTGTCTTCTCCAAAGGAAAAAATACTCAGTTCATAAAAACGAATTAAAATATAGGGTTAAGAACACTAGTAGGTTAAAATTCCCATAATTAATCTCCCTATATCAAAGAAAAGCATATATGTAGTAAAAAGTCATGAGATCATTACTACGAACATAGGTTATTTATACTGTGAGGATTTACACAATCATTGGTTAAGTATGATTTTTACCTTATCTCTTTGTAGCAACTTAGGTCAACTAAATCACTCCCAAAATATTTTGAGGCAAAGAATTACAAATGCAAAGACAAATAAGTAAAATAATATTTTTTGAGTATCTATCTTCATTACTTTACCTCTTTGAGAAAACAAACTTGAGGCAGATAATGAGATCCAACGGCCCTCGCCCCCAGATCCAAATATTGTGCTTCCTAGTAATCATACAGACACAGCATAATGTACCTCACTAAATCCGGAGACCGAATTATTCCTTCCACAATGTTATCACGTATTTGCTGGCGATCATTTTCATGAATGTTGAATGGAAATATTGCTTCTCCCGGTGGAGGTTCTCGGTCTGGCCAGTACTGTGTCACCATGTTCTTCAGGTAAATGGCAGCTAAGTTTGAGGAAAAGTGTTAATGTAGCAGTATCAAAAGAATGGCTTTAATTCAGCTTTATAGAGCATAAAAGACTAAACCCTTCAATGCTAAACATGACACCCAGCAAACATGGCAAGTCTTACAAGTAAAAAATAGCTAAGTTAAGAGGGGAAAATGGGTAAGAATTTAAAGATTTTACTTTAGCTAGTCTGAGCAGAAAACTCTTCATCAAATCAAGCTATCATCAAATCAACTCTAGCATCAGACTAAATACAAGTGGTCTAAATGAGACCACACTAAACATACATTGAGATCATAAAATCACTCTTTTCACAATGCCTAATACTGAACTGACACCAGGTAAAGTCTACTTTCTTCATGTAGATTTTTTTTTTTTTATTTAATTTCTTTTACCTGCTACTATCCTGCACTACCATTTTGGAATATTTATGCTTTTTACAGTATTGATAATTTTCATCTAACCCTTTTGAAATATTTAGTACTTGTAAATATAATAGGGAAACATACATCAGTCTTCAGATATTTTTGGAAAAATCTCAGGAAATTTTTTATCTGTTTATTTCTATCAAAATACATAACCAATGATTTTGTTCCTATTCTTTTTAACCATCTTCAACCTCAACTTTTAAGAAAAGTCTTCTGAAAGAAACAGTTAACATATTGCTACAGGGTTTTGAGAGGGAATGTGAAGCTTCTAACCATCTCAGTTGAACAATGAATACAAATAAATACTTTTAATTTCATAAGATAAAGAGATGGGATCTGCAAAGCATCATAACTTTATCCTTTAAGCTTCTCTTCCTTCTTCCCCCACTTAACCCTCCCTTCATCCCACTTTTAACATAAAACTAAATTGGCTGGTAAAAGTATTATGCCATAGAGATTAAATCAACATGTTCTACATTGGCTAAAACATAACAGAAATTTAATGAAATTATGAACTTGACATCTTGTAAGCTCCTCTCTCATTAATTTTGATTCACCAAAAGTCTGAAAAGGATTATTCTACCTAGGATTTTGATTTGTTTGGATAAAAACAAAAATTATTTAGGGGGGTATTTGTGTGTGGGTGTGTGTGGGTGGTTGGGTGGGTGTGTTAGTTTGGGTTTTGGGGTTTTTTTTTTCCTTATTTGCTTTTAATCTAGACTACACAGGCTCTGGACTAAGTACCATCATTTATCCTGGTACAGTTATTATATTAAATAACAGTGTTTGACTAAAAGTAGACATTAAATATGTAGACAGTTTAGAAAAAATAAATGAATTATCTAAGGATATGAACCAAACTGTCAGCAGTTCAGACTGATTTCAAGGGATTCATTTTTGCAAAAAGAAAAACCAACTATATTATACACAAAATCATTTCGACCCCTATAGAACTAATCTTGAAAATAAAGAAAAGCAAACTTTAGACAGCAAAAATACCAACATGGTAAAATCATGGACTTATTTATGATTCAGTCGTTAAATGCTGTTAATTTTATCACTAAAAATATATTTTTATTATGGAGCACTATGCGAGCCAACCTTGTATGAAAGGCACACTGACTAATTTGTATATGGTTAAACATACAATTCATTAAATAAAACTGAACTTAATATAATGATTTGCAAAGAGAACATGAGTTACTCTTACAGATAATCATGGATTACTAAGAATAATGAAGGAAAAATACCAGAGATAATTGTAATCGTATCAACAATCTACAGACCTCCCTTTAATCATTTAACTCAAGTATCTATCTAACCATTTGCCCGAGCTAAGAAACGAAACACTAATATCATCTTAATCCAATTCATAAAGAAAGAAGTATTAAACTGTGTTTTCCTACAAAATCCACTTACCATTTTAAGCATCTGATCTTTGAAATTAATTTTCTAAAACACAAACTTCTCTCCTCAAACACAATGAATCATCTCTAAAGGTCTACTTTCTAGACCCAGAAACACAACTACAGAGATCAATTGGGTCTCATAACCTCAAAGGCAACGAGGTGCTGTTATAAATTCAGTGAAGCAGAATGCCATGTTTTTTAGTTGATGTTTCTAAGCCTTTCCATTTTTCATTGTAATTTGGTAGCACTTCTCTCCTTTCTTATTACTTTAAACTGTTAAAGGCTAGGAGATCATATAATAAATGTATAATTTATGTCTAAAATAAGATTAAATAGATTCTGAGGAGCCGAGAAGTTTCCTACAAACAAAACATGAATTTTAATACAAGTACTTCTTGAAGTTCTTCTGAACTGATCAGAGGCATCTTCCTGCTTATTTATAGGTCCTGCATTCTAGAATGTTGAGTGAGGTTAATCTTAACAAGTGAATAACCTCTGAATAAATAACTGTAGATTGAATTTTTATATCCTCTCCTTATCCATCTTTTGGAAATACAAAAAAAATTATAATAATTATAAAACTCAGAAGAACAAAAGCAGGCAGCTTACAGAAAACAGAAACTGTTATTTTTCAAGTGATGGTCCCACATCAGTCACCACCAATGACTCAGGTCTAATATAACACCCCTCAACCACCACTTTTAAATCCAAACTACTCTTCTCATAGCAACTCCAAAATGCACTAAAGAAAGTATGTTTCTGAACTTAAGTTTTCATGTATTAGAGAATTTTACTAAAGGGTCTCTTCTCTTCAGAGGTAAGGACTAAAAAATTGGAAACAAAGTGACTTGAGAGATTCCCAATCATAACTATCCTAAATTTAAGATGGGCTTCCTTCTCTAAACATTATATGATAATATTAATAATGCTATTATGCTTATCAATACCTCAAAAGGAAAACAGTAGAGCAAATATCCAAATTTGTTTTGTTTTGCTTGGCAACATAAAATATTAAATTTCTGGGCCGGCCCGGTGGCGCACTGGAGAGTGCGCCGCTTGGGAGCACGGCGGCACTTCCGCCGAGGGTTCGGATCCCATGTGGAGACCGGTTCCTGCTCACTGGCTGAGCATTGTGCGGGCGCGACACCGAGGGTTGTGATCCCGTTACCAGTCAGTAAAAAAGACAAAAAGGAAAAAAAAAAATTTTTTTTCTTAAGAATTTACATTAAGGTAAGAAAGGACATTCACTAATAAACTTGCTCAATGGCAGCAAGAATATTTTAGAATTGCCCACAAGCAAAAAAATCAAGAACACTTTGCATAGCTATATGTCTTTCCACTCAATATTAGCAGTTGTTTTTTTTTTTTTTTTACAGCCTTATACAGGCTGATTTTATTTAAAGCAAAGATCACATCATTCTTTTTAAATGTCATGCTAAAGTAATAAACTATCTGGATATCACCACAGAGTTCTTGGGGCATCTATATATTTTAATAATAGATTAAATAGAGCAGAAAATCTATAAAGGGCACTTAAATTTAGGATAGTTATAATGTAGAACTTTACACAATTTCAGACTGATAAAAATGGCTGCTTTTTGGCCGGCCCGGTGGCGCACTGGATAGTGCGCCGCTTGGGAAGCGCGGCAGCGCTCCCGCCCGAGGGGTCGGATCCCACATACAGACCGGTTCCTGCTCACTGGCCGAGCGAGGCGCGGGAGCAACACCGAGGGTTGTGATCCCGTTGCCAGTCCCCAGTACGGGCGCAACACCGAGGGTTGCAATCCCGTTACTGGTCAGTAAAAAAGACAAAAAGGGAAAAAAAAAAAAAAAGAAATTCACATAAATTATAAAGACAAACTTGCCTTTAAATGCTGTTTACATTTTATATCAAAACCTCATTACCTATGTTATTAAGATTCAAAGTTGGGCTGGCCAGTTAGCTCAGTTGGTTATAGCACTGCCTTGTAACAAGGTCAAGGGTTTGGATCCCCATACCGACCAGCCAACAAGGGAAAAAAAAAAAAAAAACCAACCAGTTATACAGAGTTGATGAGGATATGGGGAATATTAATGTAATAAATTGTTTAAGATCTTTTTAAATGCTGCTTGTGAAAAGTTTTATAAGAACTTCATAATGGCCCTATAAATACTTAGGTTATTAAAACAGGTTCCATTTAGCCAAAATGTTGTTTTGAAACAGCCCTATTTTATAAAACAAAGATTAAAACAAGAATTATGGTTTCAAAAATCTTACAATTATGTTTTATAAACCTTATTAAAGTAAAAAATAATTCCAATATGGAGCTGGCCGGTTAGCTCACTGATTAGAGCATAGTGCTGATAACACCAAGGTCAAGTATTAGGATAACTGTGCCAGCCAGCTGTCAAAACCCCCCCAAAAAAAAGAAAGAAAGAAAAAAAATTTCAACATGAATGTTTTTCTATAGGTTTTTCTTTTTTATCTTAACCACAAGGGATCTTTTAGAAAATCATATATATTGGTATAAATTTTTTCCCAAAGCTTAGTAATTCCTTACTTTTTTACTCTATGTTAAATGAAATTAAATACTCTTATTAGCAGTAGATTTATGATCCCATTTCTAGAAAACTCTTCGCCTGTCCTTCTACTTCTTCCTGAACACATACAAAGACTAATGTTCACCTAATGTTAATAATGGTCATTTCTAAGTGATGATTGTTGGGTAATTTTATTTTCTTCTTTGTATTCTTCTATACTGCCCAAATTACTTATTAGGAGCATATGTCATTTACATAACAACTCTTTTTAACTACATTTTCTTTAATTAGCAATTGTCATTTTACTCCCTTTAGCTTGTAATTATTATTTTTTCAGGACTCATAGTGCTACAAGCCTTTCTCAATTTTTAACCTTCTGGGGTCTAATGACTAGTCCATAAAAAAAAAATAAAAATGAAAAAGAACAATGCATAACATCATGGAACTACATAAGATCCTACAGACTCAAAAGTAAGTTTCATGTTTAAAAGAAAAAGTCCTGCTCCCCTATCACCTGGTTAAGAACATCTGTGCAATACATTACCTCCATGATCTGATGCATGAATGGAGCTCAAATTCACATACATAAATTTAAGATCTTAATCCATGGGCCCAAAGGCTAGGCTACCAGAAATCATAATAAATTAGAGAAATTAAGCTACTAAAATTGGAGAAGGTAAGGGGAAAAAATGGCAAGGTAACAGAGGCAAGGAATTGGTGAACAGAAGGCAGAGAAGGAAAGAGAAAGCTAGGGGAGATTCGAGAGCTCAATATCTACCTCTATGTTTCCAGAGGAAAAAAATGAATTTTTAAGCCACTTGAAATACTTCATTTGTGCTTCCTAATTTTTCAAAAGATTACAGGTATTTAGAATTAAAATAAAACTCTCATTCTACTTTCACCTATAAATAAATTTATAAAGGATAAAAAACCAACTCACCTGCCTGGCGTACTGGGAATTCCACATGGTCAGAGACGATAATCCGCAGTAAACTGGGGGCAAAATTGATAATCTTGTAGGACTGAAATTACAAAGAAATGTTTTATAACATAGGACAATATAAATGAATATAAGCTGTTAGAATTACTGAATACGTTACTGTCCAAATAAAAACTTTTAAAGTGAGAGAAACTCTCCAAGGCAGAATAAAAATTACTAAAATACTTCAAGTCAAAAAAAAAAAAGTCCTTAGAATAAACAATGAATAAAAAAGTATGAACATTTTTATGATTTTTGACATATTTTGTCAAAATGCCTCAAGGAAAGCTATACCAATTTACACTCCCATCTATCCAAGTATTATCATCCCTTTGTGACTTTAAACCTTCTTAATATTTTAAATTACATTTACTATCACTAAGGAGGTGAATTTTTTTTTTCCCTATTTGTTGGCTATTTGTTTTTTCTACAAATTCCTTACTTACTTTATCCTTTTGTAAATGGAATATTTGTTTTATTCTTAATCAATTCTAAGTTATTTATGAATTTAAAATCCCAAACTTTTATTTGACCTATACATTGTGTTTTCTTCCCAGATTACTTGTGCTTCAATTTTATTCACAGTATTTCTGACAAACAGGAAAACATGAGCTACACAATACAGGACAGACAACAAAGCAAAACAGACAAGATAACATTAAATACTTGTGCATGAGCTAGAGAGAGGAGTCAGTCCAGATTGGAACAGTGTGACTCACAAGACAGTACTGAAAGCTGTCATCACCAGCTTCCCTCTGCTATGCACCATCTTTTAAACTTAACAATGCGTAAGTGGGCCGATGCTGATGAACTTCCTGCTCTGACCTGTGGCCTGGGTCATTTCACTCCACAGGAGTGTTCTACTTTGATCTACTCCTGAGTTTGGCCATGGTGACTTCAAAGATAAGTACAGAGCAGCCCATTCCTTCTGACCATGTTCTATCCAGATGTCTAGGACATGGACTATATTACAGCCCTGCCACATTCCCAAAGCCCACACATGGCCTTGCCCACTGACATTCCCAGAAAAGACTCGTAAATTCTCAGTGAGGCCAAACCAGGCAATGACCCAGAGAATCTGTCCAGTTTACCTTCTCCTGGGAGCCTGCTTCACCTGGTAGCATCCCTTTCAATACATAACCAGGTTTGTGCATACCACTCAATTTTTAATCACCTTTACTATTCATTTATTTATAATAGCATTCATCACAGTAAATATTTGATTAGAAAACTAATTTGGAGAAAACTGGCATCTTTAAAGTATTGATCCTTTTCATCCAAGAACACTGTGTTTTCAAAATCTTTCTATACCTTTCAATAAAATTTTGAATTATAATTATTCTTCCTTTCCCCTCGTGTAGTTTTCAGAATCCTAAATCTGTTGTAAAGTAAATTCTGTTTTATCCATAACTGAAACCACCAGAATTTTAATGTAGTTTTTAAGAAAACATATTTGTTTTAACAGCAGTTTACAGGAGGCAAAATTAATACAGATATAGCCCAATCCTCTATACCTTATGCATACACAACATAAAATAACTCATGTTTATAACTTTTTATATATTGAAAGATCTTATAATGAATCAAAGTTTAAAACATCTATATAGTTTATTCTAGTCATAAAAACTGGCTTTGGTTACTTTTTTGAAAATCTTACTACACATAAATAACCTTTACACTTAGATTAATGCTACTTATTTGAAAGTAGTTACTGGGGAGACTACACTGCATTGTTGGCATTGTACACTTTTTGGAACTCCTCTTTTTGCAACTGTTTATCTTTTTTTTTTTTTTTAAGCAACATCTATACCAGGGAATTGTTTGCCATTTTACAGAACTTCTGAAACTGTCTTCTTTCAGCTACGTTAATTAGGCCAGCTAAAACATTCAAAGATAAATTCAAATATATTCTCGCACTACTTTCCTCATAGATATTTACCAGACTTCTTTGTCCCTCTTTGGGCCTCAAGTTTCTAACAAAATAAGACTCATTTCTCAATGATTTCTTGACCATATTTACTTTATATCTGTGAAGTTTTCTGAAAATCAGCAATTTGCTTGCTTAGCTAAATTCTGCATTTTATGAGAACACATATAAAGCAAAGACTTGATGTTTTCCCATTTGCAGACTCACTGCTCCAACTACATTAACCTTTCTAGTCTTCCAACACGCCAGGTTGAGGACTTTTTCTGAACTGCTATTCCCTCTGTTCCTCTCCCAGTTCTTAGCCTGGCTCCCTCCTTTTACAACATCCGGGCCTCTGTCAATGTTATTCTCCAGAGGATGACTACCCTATCTACACATCCCAACACTTTCTCGAGCTTTATTCTCTATAGCACTTATGACCTAAAATTATATATATTACTTGTGTGTATCCGCCACTAGCATGCAAGCTTCATGAAAGCTGCCTCTTATCCCAATGCCTGCAATATAGCTCAATAAATATATTTGTTATTCATACAAACAAACTCTCTTAAAGGGCAATAAAAATCATATGTACAGATGCATGGAAAGCAGGGATTCCAAATCTTGGCAATGAAAGTAAATATCTTTATTTCCCTATTGAGGCCACCTGGAGGATGATTTATTAAAAGAAGACATCTTTCTAGATGAGTTACTGAAGCCAGACACCTACCCATTCCTCGTCCCCTGCACTGCTGCTGAAGGGACTTCTGGTCTAGAGACAATGAGGATGGTGTACAGGATTCATTCCTAATATCCTGAGATAAAACTGAAAATACATTTTCCCATAAAAACAATATCACAGCTAGCAGTCAGGGAACCAATCACTGATAAGCAAAAAATGTTGGCCTGAGAAAAATACAGCTCCAAATAACAACTTATTCTTCGGAACACAGGCTGTTAATGCTGAAGCTTCCTACTCTTCTAAATGGCAATTGACAGAACAGTCAGTACGCTGCAGAAGCTGCTCCCATTTCCTAAGCAGAGCATATTTGTTGAAGGGAGACCCAGACTAAAGTAAATGAGCTGGACCATAATCACTTATGGTAAATTATCCACCCGTTTATCGAACAAAGCAAGATGTTACAGCGGTGGTAAAGGTCAAGCATACAAAACCTAACACCATAAGCATGTTTCACCATAAGGTTATGTGACATTATACTTTGGTCTTCTACTTGTAGACAATTCAAATAAACTTAGTGAAAGTATATTACAATCCAAAGTATTATATAAAATATAAATGCTAAATAAGGTGCCACAGCAATAAACTAATTTTAGAAGTTGCAGGGGAAATCATGGTCTGTGATGAGTTGGGTATACAGAGGGCAGGGCAGAGTGAGAACGGAATGGATCTGGATTGAAATACCATGAAGAAAAAAATAGGATTGGGTCTTAAGCATCTCCTAGTTTTGCAGGCTTTCCCACTTCTGTAACATCGACTGCACTTATATAATGATGAATCAGAAATAAAGCAAGGTTAGGCTAACAGGGGCAGGAAAGCATAACATAATATCAAAGATATGTCCCCTATCAACACTATCAAAATAACATCTGGCCTAACTGTGAGGAGTAGGGGGTCACAAACAGGCCAACTCCCCTGTTCACACTAGGAGATTGCAAGTTCAGCTCGTTTTGTTCTTCCTAACTAACCCCTGGATTACTATTCTTCCAGCCAATCAATATACAGTACTTCTGCTCTGCAAGGCTGGGACAGGTACTAACTAACTTTCCTATTTTGAGTGACAGTCCTTTTCTTTTTGAGTCACCAATACATTCCTTTGGGCTTTTTAGTTCAATTCAAGCTCCTCTGTATAGTCAAACTGTTTTCACTCGACCTTGGGAATCCTAGATTCGCACCTACTCCAAATTCCACACCTATTCCAAATTTTCCATTAAAATAATCCCTTTCAAAGATTCACAACACATATCTGCATTTTAAAGTCAACTCCAACAGAAACATTTACTTAGGACAGTGATTGTCACACTTTTAGGAGGAACTGGATCTCCTAAGGAGCTAGTTAAAACAAAACTGGGCCTCACCCCCAGAGTTTCTGATTCTTTAAATCCGTGGTGCAGTCCCATAATTTGCATTTCTAACAAGTTCTCAGGTGATGTTGACGCTGCTGGTCCCGGGCAACACTCTAAGAACTACTGATTTAAATATTCCTTTATATTTTAAGAATTGTCGCAAGCTCAAACAGCTGTCACTCTATCCTAGGGGTGGATCTTAACTCGTACTTGTTAGTGAGCGATCTATGATTCATTCTTACAGGTGAGGAGGAAGAAATAAGCTAGTGTTTGGGATCATCAAAATTCTGAAATATTGGGAGTAATTCTGGAACAAGGTCAAGGCTGGTTAGGAAGAACAGGAAACGGAGGATAAAAGAAAGTCTTACACATTTTAGCGTTTATAAGAAAGCCCTCTAAACATATTACTTGATCGTGAAAACTGTCTGTTCTTCCCAGAGCACTCTCCTGACAGCATTGCCCAGCGCTCCAACAAAACTCTGCCAATCAGTGTCAAGACAGTCTTGCCAACCCCACAGAAGCAGGCGATGGGCAGGGTTTCCCACAGCAACACCTAAAAAGGGCTGGGTCTGGAGAAAAGCTGAACTCAGATTTGAATTTGAAATGAATTTTCCCACCTCCGTCCCCAAGTCAGCGCACTTAAGGAAAAGAATCACACCCTGAAAACACTAGGAAAGGCTGCAAAAGCTTATTTTTGCGGATCAAGTGTGCTGAACAAACTGCACTGGGGAAGGAAGACGACCAAAAAGATGCAAAGGTGGCCAACAGGTGCGCGAGCTGTTTAGCAAAGATCCTGGGAGTGCTGCTCAACTGGGCCGGGGGACAGAGGGCGGGACAGGCCGACAGAAGCGTCAGGGTCCGCAGCCCTGGTGGGGATGGAGATGAGGGGCGCCGAGGAGGGAGAGCTTTGAGAGCCCGCTGGGGGCGCCGCTTCGGCGGCAGAGGGGCGCCGCAGGCTCGCTCCTCACCTGGTTGAGCTCGTTCTCAGCTGCAATTCGCAGCTTCGGGTCGATGGTGCCCTTCAGCGCCTGGATGATCCGGTTGAGGTCCATCTCCCCGGGTGGGGGCTCCGCGGCCCCCGGACCAGTAGGCCAGACTGCAGCTTTAGTTTCCTTTTTACTCTCTCAGCCTCCTCCTCCGCGACCCCTATACTACCTCACTCCCCACCCCCCGCCACCGTCGCCACCTGCAGCCACTCGCTGCGCCACTCTGACTCCGCGCCCCCTGTCCTCCCTTTTTCCCCCCCACAACTCGCTCTCCATTCACCCTTTTACGACAGCCGGTGGGAGGCGGGAGAAGTCAGAAGAGGAAGCGGAGCCTCCTTTACGGCGGCCCCTTCCCCCGGGCGTGAGGTTATAACCCGCTCCCGCAGGCGGCCACCATGCTGCTGTACGGAAAGCCATCTCGGTTTCTTCCCCGGGAGGCGGGGAATCGTGCCCTTCCGATCTCCGGCAGGGAGCCGCCATGCTGCCGTACGGAAGACAGCCTCCCACCTCTTCCAGGTGCTCTCCTTATAGATGCTTCCACGTTAAGCATATCTGGATAAAGTGACACTTTTTGTTAGTCCCAGAACTGTTTGGGCATCACAATTGAGGCTGTTCCAGGACAGACTTGTTGGGACCTTGAAATTATGTAGCCTTCAAGAGGACAGGGTTCCCTCGTTGTGTGGGAGCCATCATTCATTCATTCATTGATCACTCTTTCACATTTGTTAAATATTTATTTTTAGGGCCGGCCTGTGGCTCACTCAGTAGAGTGCGGTGCTGATAACACCAAGGCCACGGGTTCGGATCCCATATAGGGATGGCCGGTTCGCTCACTGGCTGAGCGTGGTGCTGACAACACCAAGTCGAGGGTTAAGATCCCCTTACCGGTCATCTTTTAAAAAAAAAAATATATATATATATATATATTTATTTTTGAACCAGAGTACTAGGATCTTTGGGTACCACATTAAAACAAGACGAATTCAAAGATCTACCATATGACCCAGCGATTCCACTGCTGGGAAAATACCCAGAGGAATGGAAATCATCATGCCTAAGGGATATCTGTACTCCAATGTTTACTGCAGCTCTGTTTACAATACCAAGAGCTGGAACCAGCCCAAATGTCCCTCATCTGATGGCTGGATAAGGAAACTGTGGTAAATCTACACAATGGAATACTACTCTGGTATAAAAAAGAACGAAATACTACCATTCGCAACAACATGGATGGACTTAGAGAAAATTATATTAAGTGAAACGAGTCAGGCACAGAAAGAGAAATACCACGTTCTCACTTATTTGTGGGAGCTAAAAATAAATAAACACAAAAACAAATAATGCGTGAGGGGGGAAGAAGACAGAATAACCACAAAAATTCCTTGAACTATTTATGAAAAGTGAACAGATACGATGGGGGGGGTGGGAACGGGTAAAGGGGCGTGAAAATCAACTACAATATATTTTGAGAAGTAAAAGAAAAAAGACAAATTCAATGCAGGTTAATATGAAAGAACTCACAATCTGGTAGAAGAGACAAATATAAACAGAAAAAAATATATTTACAGAGTGTGGAAACACAGAGGTCAGAGAAACTAACTATATGCCTGAGTTTCCAAAAAATGTTCAGACCCTCTAAGAAAAGTAATGAAAAGAAGGGTTATACCATTTCCATCCACTTGGCCCCACAATTTCAATGGCATAAAAATATTATGGAGCTAATATGAAGGAGTTCTAATTACATTTGGTAAAGAAAATGACTTTGGGAGAACAGCTGAGAAGATGTAATCTTTTCAGGAGCAGCTCATCACGACTGGTTCAGTTAACTGGGTTCAATCAAGACAGTAGAAATTATATGGCAGAAAAATTGGCTCCCCAAAAGCTAACCCCTCAACTGGGTACAAAAGTGCCTGGCAATAAACTTAACATGTCTCTGATTGCTTCCACTAGTCCCCTCTTTAATCCATTATCCACACTGCTTCTGAAAGGTTAATACTGTCATGTCTCTTCCCTGATGATTTCCCATCGATTTCAAGATAAAATACAAACTCCTTAGCAATACAGGCTCTTATAATGCCTTTCGTCTCCACACTATTTCACCAACCAACTCTCTTGGACCTTATGATTATCTAGAACTCCTTTACCTCTGAAATCTTAATTCCAATATCCTCTTTTCTAATTTGAACATTTTCTTCCACTTCTCTCAGTAATTCTTCACCTGTTCTCCAACCCAGTCACTACTTCAGTTCTCCTTAGTATATCCATTCCCAACTACACATCTTTTTCGGCTATTGAACTCCCAATTCAATTTCTCAAGTCTGCCCTTGACTCACTGTGCAAGCTGACACCACTACAAGTATGTGTTGTTTTGTTTTCTCAGACTCAATGATGCTATTCCTTGTCTTTAATCAGCACCATCTTCCATTCCCTCAGCTGCTGTTCCAATCCTCAGGACTCTTTTCAAGCTCTCTACCCCTTCTTACAGAGCCCTGCAAAGATGAGCAAAGCCATTAGGCTCAACTCACGCAACCACGAATTAATCTCTGCTTACCCCTATTCACCTCCTTCCCTCCAATCTGAACCCAATCCTCTCCCATCTCCTCCATGACCCTGTTCCATAAATCTCACCTCTCTTCTATACACTTTTCATTAAAATAAATTTTGGGTATTACGATGTGCTCATTATTGACAATTTATAAGATTTTTTCCTCTATTTTCAGCCTCTTTCTCTCCACTGATTCAACTTTTGCCTGAAAACATTTCCCCCAGTTAAAAAACAATCTTTCTTCAGTAATGGTCTCTAATTATTGATTGTTCTTTTTCACTTTTCATTCCAAAGAATGGTTTTCATTAATTGTGTCTATTTCCTTCCTATTCATATTTCAACCAGCTATCTCCAGGCTTCTCCCCTCATTTCCCACTAAAACAATCAAGCAAAGATCAACACTGATCACTTTAGATACCAAATCCAAGAAACATTTTTAGTTTTCATCTTAAATTGTCTCTCTGGTATCTGACTTCATATTATATGTTCTTTTCTTAATCTCTTTCCTTTTTTTTTTCTTACAGAATATATCCCTAACCCTCCGATTACTCACTTGATCACCCAGCTTTTTAAAAATTTTTAAATTTTATAATTGACATATTGATTGTACATATTTATGGGGTACAGAATTATATTTCAATACTTGTATACCATGTATGATGATCAAATCAGGTAGAGCATATTCATCACTGCAAAAAAATTATCATTTCTTTATGATGAGACCGTTTGGGCTACTCTCTGCAGGCCAATTGAGAACATACAATAAATTATTGTTAATCATGGCTGCCTAGCACTACTGTATACCACTAGAACTTATTTTTCCTATCTAGCTGTGATTTTATATCTATTAGCCAACCTTTCCCTAACACCCTCCCCCCTCCTTTTCCCAGCCTCTAGTAACCACAATTCTACTCTCTACTTCTGTAAGCTCAACTTTTTTTTCAGCTCCCATGAGTGAAAACATACGGTATTTATCTTTCTGTGCCAGATTTATTTCACTTAACCTAATAGCTTCCATGCTCATATATGTTGCCAATCACCCAACTCACACACTGGTGCTTCTCAGAACTCTGTCCTTAGCCCTCTTCTCTTTCTCATCTACCTATTCTGCTTGAGTCATTTCAACCACATATATATATATATATATATATATATAT
>NW_007744745.1:0-3329 GCF_000696425.1 Galeopterus variegatus
ATACAGAAGATCTAAAGTCCTGTAATAAAAACAAAGACAGACTAACCCTTAAATCAAGTCAGTGGTTGTCACGCCTGTTAAAATTTTGGAGTCAGACCACAGTCTGGTTCACATGTACCGTCCACTGATAAGCCAGCTTGGCAGAGCTAAACTTGATCTTAAGTCTTCAGACCCTTGGAAACACTGTGAATCCAGGAATACAAGTATAAATAGAAGTAGCACTTGAGTGCTGATTATAGTAATTATATTTTATTTTATTTATTTATTTATTTTGAAAATATAAGCTGTGCAAGGGGCTAACAGATGTCCAATCACCTGAGAGAGTGAAGTCTCTCTTTGGCTTTATGATGAACTTCTCATACATCTGAAAAAGAAGTTACTAAGAATTAACATTTCGCTCACCTATCCACCCACTGCCAAAGTTAAGGAGTAAAATGGTCAGAAATGTTTGTGGAGAACCCAGCTGCACAGATACCACCAATGCTTGAAGCCAGCAGCGTGGCCCCTATCAGCTGCAGCCTTGCTCACCGGGCCACCTCGGAAGGGCATGTGGCATCCTGTGTCACCTCTGAGAGTGAGTGGAGGGGCGAGGATAGGAGCTGGGCTCGGGCTACACAGAGGTGTGCTCTGGATTTCTGAGTTGGCGTGTGAGAAGCTTTGATGACAGGACACGTGTGAACACTGTGCCCAGCCATGTCTGAGAAATGGTGTTCCTCTAACCCTGAGCACCTGTGACTGCAGGATTCNTGGGGTGTGGGGGGGTGTCACACCCGTGCCCAGGGGGCTGCGAGGGGCAGGAGGGCAGTGCTCTCAGCGAGAGTTGCATTGGAGCCCCGGACGTCCTTTTCATAGATCGGGCCTCGTGGGTGCCTCACCCAGACACGGGTGGAGAGACCTCAGCCGGCCCCACCCCCCTTCTTTGCCAGTGTTATGCCAACGGGATTCTATCTGTTCGCAGAGCCGGGCGCGCTCCGGGCGCGCTGTTGAGACCTAGGTGGCGGAGGCAGGAGGAGAAGCTGCCGGGGCCGGAGTAACTGGCCTCTGTCCACCCTCGCGGTGGCTGAGCCACGTTTGTCGTGAGCACTTGACCGGAAGTGTCCGCCCATCTCCTGCCCTGCCCAACGGCTTACTCTGGTTGCGCTCAACATGTTCCTCAGGAAGGGATATCTGACNCGCCTTGGTCACCCCAATCGCGCACTAAACTCTGGCTAGGGTTTGGTTTGCCCGCGGCGTCAATTTGCCGCGGTCCCTCTTTGTCTAAGCCCAGCTGGGAATTCCATCTTTTATTGGGAAGACCACACTTGGGTGGAGCCCCTGCCGGGCTGGGCGGGGCAGGGCCGGGCCCGGCCGCGGGCTGGGCAAGGAGACTCGCAGGCCACAGTGCCACCAGAGCCCCAGGACGGTCCTTAGGAGCACTTGGCAGCCCTGACAATGCCATCCTGGTGGTTTCCTCGAGGGCGCTGGGCGGAGCTGATCCAGCTAGGCGCAGCGGGGCGGGAGTCTGCGTGGGTCCACCCCTCCCCCGCTGGTCCGAGGCATATAGGAGCTCAGAAAGCCCTTTTTTAGGCCCGGGGGTGGGAGGGGTGGGGTGGGGGGGTGTCACACCCGTGCCCAGGGGGCTGCCCAGAGGCGGGAGGGCAGTGCTCTTGGTGAGAGAGTTGCATCGGAGCCCTGGACATCCTTTTCATAGATCGGGCCTTGTGGGGGCCTCACCCAGACACGGGTGGAGAGGGCTCAGCCGGTCCCGCCCCCCTTTTTGCCAGTGTTATGGCCAACGGGATTCCGTCTGTTTGCAGAGCCGGGAGCGCTGTTGAGACCTAGGTGGCGGAGGCAGGAGGAGAAGCCGCCAGGGCCGGAGTAACTGGCCTCCATCCACCCTCGCGGTGGCTGAGCCGCAATTGTTGTGAGCACTTGGCCAGAGGTGTCAGCCCATCTCCAGCCCTGCCCAACGGCTTACTCTGGTTGCACTCAACATGTTCCTCAGGAAGGGATATCTGACTTTTTGTTGAGCTGGAGTTCACCAACGGTGCTCTTCTGCTATATTTCTGTAAAAGGCCCCCTTTCGGGGCACAGGCTCACCTCTGTCTTCCCAGCCAGCACCCACGGGCTCGGCTCCCCGTGATTAGACAAGGGGAGAAGTCTGCTCGGAGAAGATCCTGACAGAATAAAATATAGTTTGTAATCTAAAACAGTTTCCAGTATAATCTCATTATGCACCACAGACTCCCGGTGTTATTTTGTGGAAGGCAGACAATGACCAATTTACATTGACCCGGGGCTGGGCGAGCTTTTAGATGGTAATTGCCATATTGATTTGCATGCGAAAAGGAGACCGGCTATAATTAAAGACCAGAAGCTAAATTAAACTAAATTTATTGTCTAGGTGCAAACCAGGGAAACTGTTGGGGAAAGAGGGTTAATTAGGTCAGGGTGCCAGGGGCAGACTTAATAATAATCATGTGCTCATGCTCATAGAACTTTCAACACAGAGGTAGCTAGGGGGTACACAGTGTCTTTGGACGCCAGCTGGGGAGAGAGCAGTGTGGCCATGGAGGGGAGGCACCCGAGGTTTCTCTGTGGCTCCAAGTGGAAAACCTGGCTAGAGGGTCCAGAAAGACGAGGTTGATGAGATTTTTATAGAATAAGCCAAGTGTGGACACCCAAGAGCTGGTGCTCATCACCACTACCACCCCAATGTCACAGGGTACTGTTCCCTTCCTGGGAACCTATCTCAGCGACCTGGTGATGTTAGACGCTGCGATGGACGACCATGTGGATGTGAGTGAGCCCGGGGACGGGCAGCTTGGGGGCCAGGATCCTGAGGCTGGGGAGGGGAGAGCCCTTAGAACTCAGCACTCGGCAAACCTCCACTCATGAGACCTCACGGCTGCCCGTGTGCTGGGGTGTCACGCCCTTCTCACCCGTGAGTGGTGGAGCCTGCATATAAGCCCTCAGTCCCTGTTCTCCAAGTGGACAAGTCACAGAGCTCACCTGGACTCAGCCTCTCCCTTAGTTGCTTGCCATGGGAAGAGAGTGAAATTGGGCCCCTCTGATGGCAGGCGGCTTGGGAGTGGCCGGCAGCCCCTTTTGATCAGAGGCTTCAGTATCCTCACCTGTCATCAGGGAGGGTTGAGACAGAAGGTCCTCGATCCTCAGCTCCAATGTCATCCTTCTCCAGAGCTCAGAGCCTGACCTAAGTGCAAGCCCTGTTTTGTGCAAACTCCCTGACCCAGGTGGCCCTGGCCTTAGTGCAGCACGGGAACGGGTAAGGATGGGGCTAGAAATGGGCTAGGGGGCCTTTCTGAGAGACTCGGACCATCACTCTTTCA
>NW_007744745.1:4675-5429 GCF_000696425.1 Galeopterus variegatus
GAAAAGTGCCACAAAGAGGAAAGGTCAGAGACGTGGCTGGTCATCTGGACACAGGATCTGTAAAAACCACAGCATTCTTTCTGCAGTATCTGTTGAGAGCCTCCCACTGCCCAGCAGTGAGCAAATCACACAAAGCCTTTCTAATTTAGCAGGGGAAAGAACAATCAAATACATCTCTAATATAAAATCAAGTAGTGACACGTGGTGGTCAGAGGAAGCCGCTCTGGGAAGGACTGGGACAAAGGGGCCGACTCTGTGGTTGATGTTGGATGTTTGGCTGATGACAGCTTTCAAGGTCCTGCCCTCTGTCTGCCCGTCTTGTCTCACAGGAGGGGAAGTGATAGGAAAGCCCATGTGCTACCTCCTTTGGCTCTGGCAGGAAGTTCAAAACAAACAAGCTGCAGCCCCAGACCAAACCAACATCCACCACAAAAGCCAAAGCCAGTTGCCCCTCCCTGATCTCTCAAGCCATTTTCCAACCTGCTTGTGAGCTTGTCCAGCTTCATAAGAGAGCCTCAATTTGAGTGATAAATCTCTTCACACCTTCTTAATTCATATGGGACGGCATATGTCTTAACACCAGAACTAAATTTGGGGTGAGAGGTTAATTCACCCCTTCCACAGGGCGACCACATGACAAGGTTCATCTGAGCGAAGACCTAAATGAAGTGAGGGCATGAGGAGAGAGCGTATGAGGTTGTAGCCTATAATCCCCTTTAAACTGAAAGAAATCATTTAGGACTGGGTATTCCAG
>NW_007744745.1:6930-8806 GCF_000696425.1 Galeopterus variegatus
GTGAAGCTCCCATTCTCTCGCTTTTTCCTTTAATCTGGTATTTCTGTTTCTCCGAGCCCAGAGCTCCCAAAAATCCTGGTGCCGGGTTCCTTCAAGCCTCCAGGCACTCGCCCTCGCCGAGATGACGGAGGGTAAAGTGACGACTTCTATCCTCCTCCCTCCCGGCTCGTCTCCAATCCTCCGGGACTGACAGAATATAGGTGGGGACGCCCTCTATATTTGTGTCTTTCCCTCCCTCCGGCCGAAGGAATTTTTTCTTTCTCCACCTCCTTGTCTTTCACTCTCCTTCCTGCTTTAACATAGGAGCTTCTCCCTCATCACCTGTAGCAGATTCTCCCATCCAATGCCTTATAAAAAACCTAAAAACCTTGTCTTTAGAGCCTGATATCAAGCCCAAGCTCCTTACAAAATTTTGCACACAAGATTGGCCTCAATACCAACTAGATAATCAAAACAGATGGCCACCGGAAGGCACACTAAACCCCGATATTCTTTGAGATTTATTCAACCTCTGCCAGCGCCAGAGAAAACGGAAGGAGATTCCCTACGTTGAGGCTTTCCGCCTACTTGCCCAAAATCCCTCTCTCTGTCTCACCTGTTCTCCCTCCCAGGTTATCCTTGCTTCCAAACCCCCTCTATCCTCATCGCCTCCATTATCCCCTACTTCTGATGGTTTTGACCCTGCAGACAAACCTCCTCCGTACAGACCCCCTCCTCCTGTAGTTCCGTCCCCCGAACCCCCGCAGCGGCTCACTCCGCTGCCATCTTCTGCTCCACCTAACCCTTCCACTCTCCCTCCTTCCNCCTACTTGCCCCAAATCCCTCTCTCTGTCTCACATGTTCTCCCTCCCAGGTTCTCCTTACTTCCAAACCCCCTCTATCCTCGTCGCCTCCATTATCCCCTACTTCTGATGGTTTTGACCCTGCAGACGAACCTCCTCCATACAGACCCCCTCCTCCTGTAGTTCCGTCCCCCGAACCCCTGCAGCGGCTCACTCCGCTGCCATCTTCTGCTCCACCTAACCCTTCCACTCTCCCTCCTTCCCCCTCCTGCTCTGCCTCTTTCAGCCCCCCTGTAACTCATTCCTGGGGACTCCTCCCTTCCTCTACCATGGCTCCTCTCCATGAAGTAGCTGGTGCTGAAAGGGTTGTTAGGGTACATGTTCCCTTTTCACTAGCAGACCTTACTCAATTAGAGAGAAAATTAGGATCGTTTACCACCATTAGAGAGAAAATTAGGATCATTTACCACCGATTCTACCACTTACATTAAGGAATTCCAATGGGTTCTCCAGGCCTACAGTCTCACCCACCATGACATGTACATGCTACTGGCTAACACCCTCCTTCCTGAAGAGCGTCACCATGTCTGGGATGCGGCCCAAGCTCATGCAGATGAAAACCATCGTGTTAATCCCGCCTNACACAGTGTCTTTGGACGCCAGCAGGGGAGAGAGCAGTGTGGCCATGGAGGGGAGGCGCCCAAGGTTTCTCTGTGGCTCCAAGTGGAAAACCTGGCTAGACTGGGGTCCAGGGAGATGAGGTTGATGAGATTTTTATAGAATAAGCCAAGTGTGGACACCCCAGAGCTAGTGCTCATCACCACTACCACCCCAATGTCACTGGGTATCGTTCCCTTCCTGGGAACCTAACTCAGTGACCTGGTGATGTTAGACGCTGCGATGGACGACTGTGGATGTGAGTTATCCTGGGGCGGGCAGATTGGGGGCCAGGATCCTGAGGCTGGGGAGGGGAGAGCCCTTAGAACTCAGCACTCAGCAAACCTCCACTCATGAGACCTAACGGCGGCCCATGTGCTGGGGGTGTCAGGCCCTTCTCACCCCTGAGTGGTGGAGCCTGCATATAAGCCCCCAGT
>NW_007744745.1:11669-12814 GCF_000696425.1 Galeopterus variegatus
TCAGCTCGGGTCCTGTCTGTTTCTTTCACTGGTGCCAAAACCTGGGAGGAGCTCACCCCTTACCCGAGGGGACTCCTTCTTGGACCTCCTTCACTCTCTCAGTGGTTCCCACTGCTGACACTTCGCCCTTGTCCATTTTCTCTGGCGCTGGCTGTCCGCACCCACCACTGGCTCACAAAAACGTAAGTCTCTCTCCGGGGGTGCCATCTTAGGCTGGGCTACTGTAATCATCTGGTATCCCTCTGACGCCCGGCCCTAAGACAGAGAATACACCCCACCACGGCCTTCAGGGCACTGGGCAGACCCCTAGGTTCACGTTAGGCAATCCACATTCCCCTCCTTTCCCAACCCAAATAGAGGCGACCTCTTCAGGGTGAAGCTCCCATTCTCGCTTTTTCCTTTAATCTGGTATTTCTGTTTCTCCAAGCCCAGGGCTCCCAAAAATCCTGGTGCCGGGTTCCTTCAAGCCTCCGGGCACACGCCCTCGCCAAGATGACGGAGGGTAAAGTGACGACTTCTATCCTCCTCCCTCCCAGTTCGTCTCCAAACCTCCGGGACTGACAGAATATAGGTGGGGACGCCTTCTATATTTGTGTCTTTCCCTCCCTCCGGCCGAAGGAATTTTTCCCTTCTCCACCTCCTTGTCTTTCACTCTCCTTCCGGCTTTAACATAGGAGCTTCCCCCTCATCACCTGTAGCAGATTCTCCCCTCCAATGCCTTATAAAAAAAACTAAAAACTTTGTCTTTAGAGCCTGATATCAAGCCCAAGCTCCTTATAAAATCAACCTCTGCCAGCGCCAGAGAAAATGGAAGTAGATTCCCTACATTGAGGCTTTCCGCCTACTTGCCCAAAATCCCTCTCTCTGTCTCACCTGTTCTCCCTCCCAGGTTCTCCTTGCTTCCAAACCCCCTCTATCCTCGTCGCCTCCATTATCCCCTACTTCTGATGGTTTTGACCCTGAGGACGAACCTCCTCCGTACAGACCCCCTCCTCCTGTAGTTCTGTCCCCCAAACCCCTGGAGTGGCTCACTCCGCTGCCATCTTCTGCTCCACCTAACCCTTCCACTCTCCCTCCTTCCCCCTCCCCCTCTGCCTCTTTCAGCCCCCCCCATACCGCATTCCCGGGGACTCCTCCCTTCCTCT
>NW_007744745.1:13553-15139 GCF_000696425.1 Galeopterus variegatus
TAAATTAAAAAAACTGGAACAGGGCCCCGCTACTCCACAGACCGAGATTTTATCAGTGGCCTTTAAAGTCTTCCATAATAGAGAGGAGGAAAAAGAATGACGAAAACAAAAGGCTGACCTGGCCAATTTTCAAATGTTGGCCCAAATAATAAAACTGTCTCCTGGACGCCTTTTGGGGCCCTCTGCCTCCAAAACTCCCCCTGGGGTATGCTTCAAATGCAGAAAGGAAGGTCACTGGTCGCAATCCTGCCCCTCGCCCAGACCACCCACCACTCCATGCCCCAAGTGTCAAAGAAGGGGACATTGGGGCTCTGATTGCCCAACCACCCGAAGGGGAGATTGGTCTAACAAGCCCCAATCATCCCGGGCACCCCAAACACCTCTGGTGGGACTGGCTGAAGAAGACTGACGGGGCCCTGGGTCCTTCTTGACCATTACCATCACAAAAAGTGAGCCCAGGGTAACTATTATTGTAGATGGTCGTCCTATTTCCTTCCTCTTAGACACAGGGGACACATTTTCAGTCTTAAAGGAATTTAAGGGACCAACTACACCCAGTAGTTCTCCTATAGTTGTGGTAGGAGGAAAACAAAATTTTCCCCATAAAACACCTCCATTAACCTGTCACATCGATGGTGTCCCATCCTCTTTCTCTCATTCCTTCTTAGTCATGCCCCAATGTCCTGTCCCTCTATTGGGAAGAGATATTCTCGCCCAATTACATGTTTCCATCTCTGTATCCCCCTCCTCCTCCTCCTCTGTAGCCTCATTCCTTTTAGCCCTCATTTCCGAGGATGACAAAGACACACCTTACCCCTCCATTCATCCCGTCAACAACAGTATTTGGGATATCACCAACCCTTCTTCTGCCCACTGCGTTCCCATAACAATTCAGCTAAAAGATCCCTCCAAATCACCCTTAACCATACTCTTGCCTCACCATCTAAAAGACCTCCTCACCTACAAGGCTCTACACTCCCTCCCCCCATCCAGGCTTTTAGGCTTACTTTCCTCTTTTCTAGAAAATCCTGATATTACCTTTCTCCCGTGCTTGCCTCTAAACCCTGCTACCCTTCTCCCTATTCCCTATCCACCCAACACCCCAATAAACCATACCCTCCAACCTAGCTATCCCGCTACTTTCCCATCTTCAAGCTGAACTCTGGAAACACCAGGATTGGCTATTGCCTAAACCTACCTCTTCCCCAAACACCTCCACAGTATACCCTGGGGATTTAGTATTCTACACTTCCCCAGAGCCACAAAGTCCTTTAACTCCTAAGTGGGAGGGCCCTTACCCAGTCATTCTTTGCACTCCCACAGCTGCCAAGCTTTCCCTACCAAACAACCAAGTAACTCCATGGATCCACATTTCCAGGTTAAAGCCCTGCCCCCAAGGCCCACCTAACTTACAAGTGAGCCTGAAGTTCAGAGCGAACCCTCTCAAGAAAGCTATTTCTGCACCCCTCATCCCACCAACCCCCTTAAACTTCGCCTATCCTGATTTCCAATCCTCTCACCCATACATGAGGATGAATCCTCTCCTGAATCCTCTCCCTAAACCTCTTTCTACTTTCTTTATTGTT
>NW_007744745.1:15672-16875 GCF_000696425.1 Galeopterus variegatus
CATATTGCTGAAATGGATCTCAGTCTCCAGTGGTGCTTGTTCCTGACCACTCTAGCTGCAGATGCGTGGAGGATGATCTTCCCCACAACCTCTTACGCCCATTGGACACAGCAGATGGCTGACCTATGGCTCCAAGGAACTTTCATAGATTTCTCTCCCCTTGAAATCACCCTGTTCACCACTCTCCTTTGGGTTATAATGGAGGTTTCTTTCTCCTCCCTGTTTCCTCCTCCCATGATGCCCCCCTCCAGCAGGAAGTAGTTCGGAGACCTCAACGACCTTATCCCCAATAGAGGAAAAAGGGAGGAATGTAAGGCCCTATAGATGACCCCAAAGGAGGCACTCCCTAAAACATGGCGCTTTTCTCTTCTGGGTCCTAACAATCTCGCTGGTGCCAAGGTGCAGCCTATCAGAAATCATTACCCATCCCCGGCCAATCAACTACTGCCCCACGTACTAACCACCCTCTCCCAGAACCCGGCTCTATATAAATGTATGCTTCTCCCCCGAATAAAGCGGAACTTCTCTGGTGAACCGTCAGCTCGGGTCCCGTCTGTTTCTTTCACAACGATGCCTTTGTTTTCACAACACAGTACAACACAAGCCTAATCACTGTCCTTATTCACCTAACTGGCTCTACCATAGCCTGTAACTATACTTTTGAATTTTTAACCTATATGACTTCCAGATAAGGATGTGATTATTGTACCACAATGCCATATATATAACCATATCATTTATATTTGTCTTTCTGTGAAAGAAACAGGAGAGAGTATGTTTTTTAATTCATTCTCCTTGGCATCTGACCAATACTGAGACCAAATGAGCAATCTGTTTGTCAAAAATATTTCATATGTAACCACGGGGTGAACAGCTTGCAGTGAGCTTTGGGAGAGTCACAGAAAACGAGGATTACATCCTTGCCTTTAGTACTTAAAATCTAATAAGCAACAAGGAACTCACACAAGTGGATATCAGCAAAAAATTAATCAACACATGAAAATGCTCCAACTATTTCTGTTGCACACAAGTGCTAGGAATAGAAAACTATGGAAAGGATTTGTTCAAGAATGGCATTTCTAAGTAGTTTTGAAGATGAAAAATCCAAGTAGTTTGGGAGAGGACATTCCAGCCAGAAGAACTGAATTAAGGCCAAGAAGATGGACAGTGTTGGTCACATGGAAGCAAAGGCATTATTATATA
>NW_007744745.1:17271-18158 GCF_000696425.1 Galeopterus variegatus
TTCCCCAAAGTTCATATGTCGAGGTCCTCATGATTGGAATAGTGTCCTCATCAGAAAAAAACACTAGAGCTCTCTCTCTCTGCCATGCAAGGACACAGCAAGAAGGCACCTGTCTGAAAGCCAAGAAGAGGACCTGTTGTGGTCTGGATGTGTCCCCTAATTCATATGTTGAAATATTAACCCCCAAGGTAATGGTATTAGGAGGCAGGGTCTTTGGAAGGTGCCTAGGTCACAAGGGCAGAGCCCTCATAAATGGCATTAGTGCCCACATAAATGCGACCTGAGAGAGGTCCCTTGCCTCTTTAATCAAGTGAGGACACAGCGAGAAGGCGCCATTTGCGAACCAGAAAATTGGCCTTCACCAGACACTGAATCTGCCAGCACCTTGATCTTGGACATTCCAGCCTCCAAAACCATGAGAAATAAATCCCTGTTGTTTAAGCCACCCATTCTACAGTATTTTGTTATGGCAGCCTAAGCTGACAAATATAGACACATATCATGATGATGATAAGTAAAGAGGAAGAAAATTACAGAAAATGCTGTACTGGGTAGAGAATCCTGAAGCTCAAGCTCCAGAAGCCTCGTTTTCTCTTAGAGACAACCCCGAGACTCTCACCTGCTGACAATGACACTGATGTCAGACAAGGCTGGGGAAGAGTTTTCATTCCCTGGGCAACCTCAGCCCTGGGTGGAAAAGAAGGCAGAAACAGAGAAGCAGGTGCAAGTGGTCTGAGGGATCGGGTGTCTGCGGCAGACAAGAGATATTGCCATGGGGCTAACAAGGTATTTTACAGTTGAAGAAATAACAATTTACTGAGAAACTTCCTGTCAGAATAAAAAGAGGACCTAAAGAAAAGGTGACCTTTCATCCGGGTTTGCCTAGA
>NW_007744745.1:20196-20596 GCF_000696425.1 Galeopterus variegatus
CCCTTGTATAATCAGGGCACTAACCACTCTGTGAGTAATTAGGATTGCTGAAACAGGTTGCGTGATCTTCATTAACAGAAACTCCCTAGAAAAATAAAGTATAATGAACTTTTTTTTAAAACCAGTCCCCTTTGTACACAAACTTAAATGTATTCATTTAATCTCCAAATGGTCTCAGTCCTTTTCCACATATATCGTAAGACTGTGCACGGCCTGAAGGAAGGATTGTGTCTCCTACTTATTATGTGTTTGGTTCTCTTTGTTCCTACTTCTCCCCACTTTCCCTCTCTCCTCCAAATACAGTCTATGTACAATAAATGCTATCGACCAAGACTGCAACTACATAAAGCTGTATTACTTCTGCTAAATACCAACAGAGGTTTTGATCCAAAAAACATTT
>NW_007744745.1:22521-24363 GCF_000696425.1 Galeopterus variegatus
ACATTTTCCATATATTTACACATTTAATCCTACAACAACTCTGTGAGGAAGGGTCTATTACTATGTGTATTGTACAAATGAGGTAACTGAAGCACAAAGAGATTAATTTACCTTAAGTTCATACAGCTATTAAGTGCTATGGTTGAACGGACCCTCCAAAACACATGTTGAAGCTTAATCCCCAATGCACAGTGCTGAGATAAGGGGCCTTTGGGAAGTGATTGGATCATGAGGGCTCTGCCTTCATGAATGAATTAATCCATTCTTGTATTAATGGATTAATGGGTTATCATGGGAGTCAAACTGGTAGCTTTATATAAGGAGCAGAAGAGAGCACATTAGCATGCTCTGCCCCGTCACCATGGGAGGCCCTGTGCTGCCTTGAGACTCTGCAGAGTCTTGAGACTCTGCCACAAGAAAGAAGGCCCTCACCAGATGCGCCCTCTCAACTTTAGACTTCCTGGTCTATAAGATTGTAAGAAATTAATTTCTTTTCTTCATAAATTACCCAGTTTCAGGTATTCTGTTACAAGCAACAGAAAATAAACGAAGACACCCTGTGAGAAGTAAATGGCATTCTCAAACTGAGTGGTTTGAGAATTTAATGCAGGTTCTTTTTACAAAGGTGTGGGATAGGTTTAAAGAAACCAAGAAGGGGTAATGTGGAACCCCATGGCCCAGAGGCAGCCATGCTCACCCCAGCATGAAGGGACCAGGGGAGGGCACAGGTACAGGAGTCTGGAGAGGGAGGCTGTGTGGACAGCACTGACTGGCCTGAGGCATGGCCTTCCAGAGGGACAGAACACAACCTCTGCTCTCCTCCCTCTCTCCCTGCACTGGCTGAGCTCAAGCCCAAGGTAAGGGGCCTCGGGTCAGCCCCCCAGGACCCTGAATGAGGTGGAGGAGAACAGAAACTGGATGTGGAAGGACAAATAGAAGACATCCAGCACACAGGCTGTGAGCTGAGATATGCTTACCAGACCTGACTCCATAGTCTGAGCTTCAACCAAGCGTTTAAGGTAATTTCTGAAACTGAAAATGCTATGAAAATAGCAAAGTGATTAACTAGGTTGGTGTGGAGAGGCCCCCCTGCAGAGGTGACACTTCTGGAAGCCAGGCAGAGACCTGGAGAACGGCATACCATGCAGGAGGAACAGACAGGGCAGAGGCCCCACGGTGGGAATGGCTCGGTGTATTTGAGATGGAAAGAAGNGTAAATGGCATTCTCAAACTGAGTGGTTTGAGAATTTAATGCAGGTTCTTTTTACAAAGGTATGGGATAGGATTAAAGAAACCAAGAAGGCGTAATGTGGAACCCCATGGCCCAGAGGCAGCCATGCTCACCCCAGCATGAAGGGACCAGGGGAGGGCACAGGTACAGGAGTCTGGAAAGGGTGGCTGTGTGGACAGCACTGACTGGCCTGAGGCATGGCCTTCCACAGAGGGACAGAACACAACCTCTGCTCTCCTCCCTCTCTCCCCACACTGGCTGAACTCAAGCCCAAGGTAAAGGGCCTTGGGTCAGCCCCCCAGGACACTGAACGAGGTGGAGGAGAACAGAAACTGGATGTGGAAGGACAAATAGAAGACATCCAGCACACAGGCTGTGGGCTGAGATATGCTTACCAGACCTGACTCCAAAGTCTGAGCTTCGACCAAGCGTCTAAGGTAATTTCTGAAACTGAAAATGCTATTAAAATAGGAAATAGCAAAGTGATTAACTAGGTTGGTGTGGAGAGGCCCGCCTGCAGAGGTGACACTTCTGGTAGCCAGGCAGAGATCTGGAGAACAGCATGCCATGCAGGAGGAACAGACAGGGCAGAGGCCCCACGGTGGGAATGG
>NW_007744746.1:0-12851 GCF_000696425.1 Galeopterus variegatus
GTGGGTCCCACCCCACTGCAGCCTGCATTGCAGTCCAGCAAAGGCGCACCCAGTGGGGGTCCGGGCTCCTGTTTGGGCGGTGCAGGGTGGGGGAGGAGAGCTGGTCCCCGTGAGGAGGCATGGCTGAGGCCCGGGCTGAGCTCGGGGCAGGTGGATGTGTTTCTGTTCTGGATGGTACTCCGTCCCTCAGCCCTGCTCTGAAGTATGCTGAGCCTGGCAAGGGCTCTGAACGAGAAGGCAGCCTGGAGCTGGCCCTGGCCCCCTGTGCTTTCTGTGGAACCTTGGGCATGTCACTTCCCTATGGCAGCCTGGCTTGTCTCATCTGTACAAGGAGGAAAACATATCACCCAATGCAGTTTGGGGTATTTTAGTAGGGAAGTCTCTCAGTTAGATGAAAGAAAAACTTGTCCTGAGGCTCCTCTCTGACATATCCAGTAAAGCTCTCTGGTCTCAGCTGTGGGGCCACTGGGATGGTTCCCATCTTTATTGCTGTTGTCCGGAACCGCAGCTGAGCTTTGTTGACTCTAGAAGCCCTTTGCTCTGTGCTCCGCGCAGCCCTCACCTGACGAAAGCAGCTCTCACTGCTCCCGTTCTCCCTGGGCTTTCTTTGTGCTCCCAAACCCTGACCTGCAAGGCCTGGAGCCCTCCAAGGTCTGGCAGCTGCGTTTGGCAGAGCTGGGGATCTGAACAGAGAAAAGCAAAGGAGCAGATGCAGAGGCCTCTCTTTTCCCCACACAGGGGTCCCTGAGTCTCTAAGAATGATCTGACCTCCCTTTGACCTCCCTGTCCCAGAGGTGAGTTCCAGAGGCAGAGATCCCATTACTTGGCCCTGTAATCTATAACTTCCTTGTGCCTTACGTCTTACAGAAATTTAAAGAATATGTGAATGGCAGTAACCTCATCACCAAGCTACAGGCCAAGCATGACTTACTCAAGCAGACCTTGGGCGAAGGTGAGTCAGGTGGGAGAGGCCCACCAGGAGGGGCTGTGCTCCCAGCTGGGTTTTGTTGTGGTCCCTCGAGCTGCAGAGCTGTTTAAACTTGAGAACTGGGCACTTGGCAGAATGAGGCCTGTTATGGGACCCACCTAACAGGACTGGGCAGGCCTAGACAATTCCCTTGTTTCAGATGCTGAGAGGGGTCTTGTCTGGCTGCAGAAAATAGAGGGAAATCACTAATCTTAGTGTTGGTTGTGGGGAGGGACCAGAACAAAGTGGCAGAGGGGTCCCCATTAGGTAGGGGCTGGGAGAATCCAGGAACCAAGTGGTATTTTTCAGCAGGTACTATTTGCCAGGAATATTATCGGAGTGCCTTTTAGGATTCTAGGTCCAGAGAAGGAAAATCCATATGTATAAGGTGGCGTTTGGTCCTTGAGGGACCTGGACTAGGCTTAAAACCACCCAAAGGCTTCTGATGACAGTTGGAATAAAATCCCAATTTCTCTCATGGCACATGCGGCCTTATTTCCTCTAGCGTCTGCCTGCTTCCCTGACCTCAGCTACCCTTCTCCCTTCCAGCCACACTGAGCAACTTTCTGCCCTTCAAAACTCACCAAGCTCGTTCCGGCCCCAGGGCCTTTGCATCTACCTGTATAACCACCCCCCAAATCAGGATATAGAACATTTCCATCACGCTCAGAAATTCCCTTGTGTCCCTTTGTAGTCAGTCTCCCCATTCTCTACCCCAAGCAACCGTTGATCGGATTTCTATCACCATAGATTAGTTTTGTGTGTTCCAGATGGTCAGAGCTAGGGAACTTTTGGGGGTGATGGAAATAAATGTTCTGTATCCTGATTTGGGTGGGGGTATACATTTGTCAAAACTCATTGATTGGAAGGTAGAGGTGGGGAAGAGTTGTAATGAGCTTTTTCTTCATTCCCCCTCCCCTAAATGCTATACATCCTGACATTCCAGTATTGGGCCAGGGCATGAGGGGGGCCATGGAGGAGTGTGGGTAGCAAAGAGAAAAGGAAAACATTGAGAATGGAAGGGAAAGGCAAGAGACAGAAAGTCCAAGAGGATGTCAGGGTGAGTGCGTAAAGAGCAGCTTCCGAGACTAGCATTAAAGACGAGGATTGCTTTTTGTGGGCATGGGGCTGGGGTCTGCTTCTCATGAGCTGTGTAACAAAAGGCAGGCCCATATGAGTTGGTGGCTATTTGTATTTTTGACATAAGGTGCCCTGGATTTAGAAAACTAGATGTTTTTCTGACAAATAAGATCTTGGATGAGTCCTCTGACGGGGAGGAGAGTGTGCTTCTCTCTGCCTGCTCTGTGAGTGCTATCAGAAGCAACCTTTTATTAGTGTCCTTGCCTGAATGGCCTTAATGAAATAATAATAATAATGATGATAATAATAATAATAATAATTAGTTTTGGTTGGCATACCTCCTGTCCATTTGGCCCTCCAAGATTTTTTAGTCTTCAACCACACTTCACTCTGAGATTTGACTTACCAGTCCCTCTTCCAAGTTTTGAGCTGATTAGCAACAAAAAAACTGCAAGAAAATGCAGCCTCAGAAGTATAGGGGCAGCTGAGAAAGAGCCATCTGGAAGAATCTCCATGATCCTCCTTTCTAGCAAGTCAACAGTGGAAAAGCCCACTGTGCTTTCTTTGAAAACTGGGATGGATTTGATTGACTGGTCAATTATAAAGAAGTTTTTTTTTTTTTTTTTAATAGACTTTTTGTTTTAGAATAGTTCTAGATTTATAGAAAAGTTGGACAGGTAGCACAGAGTTCCCATTTACTCCACGCTCAGTTTCACCTATTATTAACATCTTACATTAATATAGTACATTTGTCACAATTCATGAATATTGATACATTGCTATTAACTAAAGTTAATAAATTACTGAGTTACTGAAAAAACTGAAGCTGAATAAATGGAGACCAAATCTCCAGTCATTTTTGTATATCCACTACACAATAAAGGTGTATGTGGATTCTTAGCACATTGGGTGAAAGGGGGGGATTTACAACCAGGAGAATTTGCCCCGACTTAGATTTTTTTTTTTTTTGTCTTTTTCCGTGTCCGGCAACGGATCGCAACCCTCAGTGTCGCCCCCGCACCGGACCGGGACCGGCAACGGGATTGCAACCCTCGGTGTCGCTCCCGCGCCTCGCTCAGCCAGTGAGCAGGAACCGGTCTGCATGTGGGATCCGAACCCTCGGGCGGGAGCGCCGCCGCGCTTCCCAAGCGGCGCACTATCCAGTGCGCCACCGGGCCGGCCCAGCCCCGACTTAGATTGATGAAGTTCTTGCCCACTGGGTGAAGGGGCACATGGAGAAATTCAGCAGCCCAAAGAGAGCTCAGGATCTGAGCTAATTCATTCTTCTGTGTGTCAGCCGATTCTTCCTTCCTTCCTGAGCATTTTGATTTTTCACTAGTTGAACGCTGTTCTCAGAGTAGGGCTAGGATAGGGTTTCACCTGAATCAGTGGCTTTTTTGTGTCATCAGAGGGCTATTTTGTATTGGGAGGGACGATCTGGAAATTTTGAAAACAGGTGAGAAATATAGGGTCAATGAAATATTTTGGCTGAAAAGATACAAGGCTTTTTTGTTGTTAATGAAATGATGTGCCCTATCTAGTGCCTTGATATCTCTAAAGTGCTCTTTTGACAGCATGGCTCAAAGAAACTACAATTTAGAGGAAACACAAGGTCTTTTGGTTCACCTTTACTTGGATGCAATTTTCTTAGTGAGATTGGCCCTAGAAATACAAATCAAAAAGCTTCTAGGTGGTCAGGAAATTGGCATTCTTTGTACAAATGATATCATCCCCATATCTTGAGAGCAAGAGCACACACTCTTATCTGCCCTTGGCTGTTGCTGTGTTGTTTTATTGGGCCATAGAATTTTCAGTTTATCATCATCTCTGAGTCTTAGATCTCTGAACTTTTTATTGCTCTGGGGTTTTGGTAGTCTTAAGCTCCAGGGTCTACACTCAAGATGTGGGTGGTTTTTCAATTTACTAAAGCCCCTCAAGGATGAAGAGAGCATTGTCTATAAAAGGGATGGCACATAACCTTTTCAGGCCAAGATTTAATAGCCCATTACAGACCAAATGGCCACCAGGACCAGACAGTCTGACCTTCTAGAAAATGACTTAGCCACCAACTGTAGAATATGTTTTAAAAATCCCAACAGGTCTCAGAAGGTAAAGGACATGGCATTTTTTGATTCCTGATATTTGTTAGAAGTTGAGACACCATATCCCTAAAGATGTTAGTAACTTGGGAGCTGGAATGTGAGTCTAAGACCGAAGGGTAATGTGTTAGATTCTTGCTGGAGGAAAGTCTGCCTTGAGTGTGTTCTGACATGCAACTCCCGTCCTAAACCCTTTGAGCCCTCCCTGCCCCTATCTGTCCATCCATCTCTCCAAAAAAAGGCACAGTGCTCGGCCAGACCTGGGGAGGCTGAGGTAGAGAACAGTTGTATATGTGGGGTGAGGGGTGGGACGACCTACTTTAGATTGGGAGATCGGAGAGGGCTTTTAGAGGAGGCTGAAGGATGAGAAGTCTTCAGCCACATGAAAAACTGGGGAAAGAGTGTCCGGGGCAGAGGGAACAGCATTTGCAAAGGTGGGAAAAGATGTGGTGAGTTAGAAGAACTAAAAGAAGGACAACATAACTGGACCATGGTGCGTCCACAGAAGAGTAGGCAGTTTTGGAATCAAGAGGAAATGGGGCAGGAAACGCTTTCTGAAAGTGCTCCCTATGAGTCAGTCACACTTGAATGCAACCTGAAGGGAAATGATGCGCTTTATGGTCAACCCTCCTGTTCTGTACCATCCCAGGCCATCGGCTGACCACTTTCCTGGGTTGCTGTTGGCTCTAACTGGACGTCTCGGGTCTACGGGAAAATTTAACTCAAACTGGTGTCTGCTAGGAATTTGCCCCAGACCCTGGACACACAATCATATTAAGCAGAACAAATTTGTCTGTTTCACCAAATTTTTCTCCTTTCCTGCTTTGGTCTTTGGCTCCACTTCAACCAACTGCAGCCACCCTTGTAAACTGCTTGTGGCTTCGGTCAGGAATTAAGGAATTGTGTGTCGATTCGCTCCCAGTTCTATTTTCAGACCTCAGATGACTCTCTTCCTCCCCTCTTTCCCTCCCTGGATGGCATTCTCCAGTCCAGACCTGTGCCGTCCAGTTTGGGCCGCTGGCCACATGTGGCTGTTGAAACTTGAAATGTGGCTAGTCTGAATTGAGATGTGCCAAACACACACCAGATTTTGAAGAGTTACTGCACAAAAAAAGAATATAAAATATCTTATTAATTTATTTTATTGATACACATTGAAATTATAATATATGTTTTTGATAGGTTAAATATGTTTTTAAAACTAATCTCACCTGTCTCTCTTTACTTTTTGTAATGTGGTTATTAGAAATTGTGGCTTGCATTAAATTTCCATTGGACAGCACTGGTCTAGAAGTTCTCAACTGAGGGTGGTGGTTCTCTCCTCCTAGGGGTGTTGGGAAATGGGGGACAGGTGAAGAGGAGATAGCAAGAAAAACTGAGGAGCAGCCATAGGGTGGGAAGGACACCGGGAAAGTATGGAGTCATGTAAACCAAGAGAAAGCTCTGTGAGAAGGAAGTAGTTAACTGAGTGGAATGGAGCTGAGAGGTCGGATAAGAGCAGGGAAGAGCATTGGATTCATCCACAGGGACATCATTGTTGACCTTAACTGTTGACCTCCACACGAGCAGTCTCAGAGTGGTGGGAACAGAAGCCGAACTGCGGTGGGGCAAAGTGACAATAGGAGGGAGGGAGCGACAGTGACTCTAGACAGCTCCTTCTGGAAGTTTTGCTTTAAAGGAGAGCAGAGAAATGGGGATACGGTTATGGGGAGTGATGGGGCCCACGGGGGTAAAAGCTAGGCTATGCATATCTAGAACATGTTCATACACTGATGGAAACGATTCAGAAGAGAGGAGATTGGTGATGCTAGGGAGAGGGGAGACACTTGCAGAAGTGGAGCTGCTGAGAAGGGCAGAGTGGTGGAACCTGGCGCCTGAGGAGAAGGTCTGGGCTTTGGCAGAGCGGGATGCTTCCTCCAGAGAAACAGGAGAGGAAGTGGAGGGTGTGCACAGGTGAGGGTCGGTGGCTGGGTCTCATGGAGGCACACAGATAGAGAACCCTGTCTTACTGATTTTCTTTTCTAATGAAGGAAGCCATAAGATCTTCAGCTAGTAATGAAGGCACAGGGGTAGGGTTTAGGAGCAATCAGAAGCTGTCTTATGCCTGGTGTCCTTCAGTGCCAAGCATGTGACAGGACCTCGGTCAATCTTTATTGACATAAAACAATGCAGGAGTTCTCAAACTTTGGTAGGCATAGACAAGATCACCTGAGCTTGGTAAAATGCAGATTCCTGGGTTCTTATCTCAGAGATTCTGATTTAGGAGATCCATGGGAGAACCCAGAAGTCTGCACTTTTAACCACAGCCCCAGATGTTTCTGACACAGCGGTCAGCAGACTGTGGTTTGAGAATCACTGAAAAAAAATGTATGTAAGCAATAAAATGTATGTGAATACAGCCCTACAAATAGGAGCTTTTAATAAAGAATTAATAAAACACCGTTCTTTCCAACAGACCATGCCTTAGGCATAATTAGATTTCACATTTCATAAGTAACTAAGTCCAGTTGTTTTCTTATTTTTAGAAAAAGACGAATGTTCTCTGGTTTTTAAAAAGCCCATTAAACATCAATGTGTACTTTTCTTTCAGGGGAGAGAGCAGAATGCGGCACCACCAGGTGAGAGCGCGAGAATCTTGTCTTTCACCCGCTGCCTGAGGTCGGGAGCAGGTTGGGGGTGGGGGTGGCAGACACTGCTGAGACCTAGGGAGGCCACCAGCGTCCCCGCAGGATGGTGCGGTGTGCAGAGAGGGCAGGGCCGCTGTCGTGGCCGCCCCGCTGGTTCTAGCATCAGGCTGGGGAGTCATGGCTCTCAGGCCGGCCGTGGGGAGGGCGCTTTCGGAGCTGCTGGGGGCCGCAGGCGTTTTCCCTTTGTGCTGTCCATGGAGTTAGGGTGGTGAGGGGACAGTAATATCTATTCCAGAGTGGCTGAGGGCGGCCAGGACAGGCGAGAGGCTGCGGGGTGGCGGCTGACCTCTCCCCCGACCTCTTCCATGGCTGCTGAGCAAAGGGCCCCGCCTGCCCAGGCTTGGGGTGTGGCCGGGACTGCGCATGCGCGCGCGTGCACACACGCCCGCACAGACCCCAGGAGGGCAATTGGATGGGCTGGCGGCAAGTGGCAGGCGGGCAGCTTCTGCTTTTGTTCCGCACCACACCTCTGCGCTTCTTCCTGAGCAGACCAGAGCCAGTGAATACCTTGCACTCAGAGCTGCCAGTTAAAGGCTGACTTGCTTCTCCCCCAGCTGGAACTCAGCTGGTGGCCTGGTGACCCAGAGGCCTGTGCTTTTCCATCATGTGGCAGTTGAGAGCTACTTTTGGCTCACTTTCTGAGCCCAGTGACCCGATGACATTCTTCCCTTCCCCACGAATTCTCCCCAGTGGCCCAGAATCCTGGAAAGCTGTCCTACTTGGCAAGAGCAAAGATGAACCCTCAACTCTCTCCTGCTCCTTGGAAAGGGAGTAGGCGGGGCGGAGGCTCGGAAAGCTCTGGGATTTTCAGTTTGCTGGGCCTGGGACCGGAAGACCGAGGGCTCTCCAGAAGTTCAGTCAGTGCAGCTGTTCCCCCGGGCCCAGGCAGTTTGGGAACATCAGGATGATTCATACCAGATGAGGCCCTTTCAGCGCGTGGGGCAGCAGCTGTGCAGGGTCACTTTCGAAGAATCTTCTAGAAACAAGCCTGTTTTTTTTTCTGGCAAGTGGATATTGTCATAGCCCCCAAACAACAAAAGTCATATTTTACACCAAAGCCTGCAAATAGTGAAGCAGATGGGGGACAAATTGAGCTGTCCCTCACTTCTTCCCAATTCCTAGAATTCATGCAGAAGAGTGCTCCAGCAGATTGCAGGAGAGGAGATCTGTGATCAAACCCTTGGCCAGGTCTCAGGGTCCTCCCTCGGGAAAGTTGAGGGTTTGTTTTTTGTTTTAAATGAAGCCCTCTGAGGTGTTATATTCCTCACCCTCCTTGACCTAGAGCCTGAAAAATCCAACCTAAGATGGCCAGACTTCCCACTTAGATACCCTGCACTAAACTACAGACCTAGTCCTATGCACTCAGGCCCTTGGCCAAGGTCAAATGCAACTTTATTAGTAAACTAAAAGTCTCCCCATACCTCCAAAATAATGATTTAACTTGTGGAACTCATGGCCAACTTGGAAGTGATTTTAAAATTAATCTTAAAGGCCCTGGGTGTGATGTCCCTGTATGATGGTTCTCTGTATCTTCCATAGATTCCTGCACATGGTCGTTGTCATTTTGGATGATCATTTAAGCAGGTTTCCTCAGCCAAGTTGCTGTTGACCTTATACAGATGGACCAGTTTTAGCATATGGGCTGTAACATGTTGTGTTTTTCTCACAGTTAAGAACTTTACCTTCGAATAACCCAAATTCATATTAACTCTGTAGTTTAGGCTGGCCAGGTGTGATAATAAAAAGTGTATTGTAAATGGCAAAGCAAGATACAAAAGCAATGTTTGATTACTGTGATTCAGGCAAAAGTCTGGCTTCCCTAACCCAGGTTGACATTCCCCCGTGATCTGAATTGTCCAAACGGATGTAACGTGGTACAAACCCATGCACAGCCTCCGAGAGTCTGATGCCATTGATTTACAATATTGCCACCATTTTTGATGTTGACATCCATGTCTATTCGGTTGTCTAGGGAAAATTTTTTATCACGTCCTTTTAGTCAGAGAATAATTTTGAGACCAATTCCTGTGTTGCTAACGTATGTTAATTTTCACCTTGGTTGAAAGGCAGAAAGGGGACATTGGTCTCTGGTTTCTCTTTCTTCCTCTCTGTGGCTGTCTCTGTGTTCCCTGCCTCTCTTTCTCTTTCTTTCCTTTTTGCTCTGCACCTGAGCAGCAGAAGAGATGGAAGGCTTAGGCTGCCCCACTTTCCTTGGCTGAGCTGCCCCCCTGCTCCCCACTTTGTGTCCCACCCAGCACTTCAGTAAGTCTATATAGATCTAATATCGTGCAAAGTTGGGATAGCTACGGTTCCTTGTCAGAGATTCCAGTCAGTGCACAGAGCACCGCACACAAAAAAAGAAATCCTGGTGGGATTCAAACAGTCCTTTGCTTTCTGGATTGGGCAGGAAAAATGGGAAAACATCCCATTCTCCCTTTATTCTACTTTGTAAAATTTAAAGAAAAAACAAAAACCCTTAGGTCTTCTTTTAAGGAAACCCTCCAGTTGGGCATCCTTGATTTTTTGATATTGGATGCCCAACACCTGCATTAAGAGTCTCCACTCTTGCTGGACGTGGGAGTTTAATAGATAATTTAATGCTACTGCTGGGTGTTCTATGATAAAATCACTTTCTCACACTAACACTTGAGCCTATAGTAGGAAGAGCTGAATTCTACCTCCCTCAGTCACATTTTATTTGTGTGGCCTTGAGCAAGTTTCTTCATCTCTCTAGGCTCATTTGCTCTCTGCGTAAAGTGGGTTTAATAATTCTTGCCTACCTCACAGGGTTGTTGTGAGGTTATCATACAGTGTGAGATAAGGAAATAATCTGGGAACATTCAAAAACAGAAACTCCAAACACTATGAAAACAAGGTAACAATGTTGCTATCCCCAAGTTATTCCTAATCCCAGAATTTAACACATATGGCCTTGTGTCACATTTTTGGCATTCTTTTTTGGCTTTTGCACTTGGAAATTCAAAAGTGAATTCATTGTGAGAAATCCCACCCCCCACATATACACAACCCAAAAAGTAAGTAATTTTTGAAAAAGAAATGACATGGACTTAGCTAACCAAATTGACATAGATCCAAGATGGGCTCGAAATAATCTTGCCTGTTTTTTTTGTTTTTGTTTCTGTTTTTCAAAATTTTGGTCTGTGCTGTTATTTTGGTTCCATTGTTTGGATGGCATGATATTTGGATTCACCTGAGTCTTGCCCATGCATGTCCTGGAGCTAGCAGCATTTGCTTATTCCTCAAACACCTGGGAGAAGTTGGTTAGAGTTCCCTAGGTGGTTGGGCTACTGAAGGAGACAGATGTGACAAACCCAGAAAACAGAGGCAGCATGAACCTCATTTATCTTGATTGCCTATACTGTCTATGAGATTTCTTGCTGATTCACAGAAATCCATCAAGACTTGGGGGACCAGATCTTTGCTTGTCGTGTGAGGGCATTATCTGTGCTGAGTCCCCACTCATTGCTCCCCCAATTTGGAAACAAGCCATTTGAAAATGACCTGCCTCTCTTGGTTAGGGACCCTCCTCCTAACCTCAGAAAGCCCTTTGCTCCGGAAGGCTGTCAGCACTGAGTCAGGCCGGAGTGGCCAGTGAAATGAGCAAATATTAGCCAGCACAGGAATATGCATGGTGAGCAGTTCTGGAAACGGGTCCAGTGTCTGTGGCTGTCTCCCTGTTCCTGGTGAATTGTATGTGGTTTCCTCCTTGTGGCCAAGAGAGGAGCACAGGGAATGGAGATCCTAAAGTAAAGCAAGACACTTTCATCCTGACCCCATGGCAAGGGTTAATGGGGTAGATGAGTCCTTAGCTGAAATGAAAAAGTGCCCTAAGGCTCTGTGACTGTGGCCTGGTAGGAAAACCCCTGGACTTGGAGCCAAAGAGGCCTGGGATTGGGGCCCAGCTCTGTCAGTTCTCCTCTCTAGGCCTCAGTTTCTGCCTCTGTAAAATGGGGTCATACATACAAGGTTGAGGTGACGTTCAGTGTGATAGTGGATTTGAAAGTGCTTTAATTGAAAGTGTACTTGACTAAAGAATAGGATACTATCATGTTCCTGGGTCACCAGGGACCCCAAAGAAGCTGCAGCCTCGCTCCTGGCATCAGTTTCTTTGTCTCTGAAATGAGAAGAATCACTGCCTGCATCTTAGATTAATGAAATAAAAATTAGTTGAGTGCATTTGAAATGCCAGAAGGCGGTAGGCAGATGAGTGCCCTGGTACATCAGGAGTTGAGACTTGGTGATGAATATAAGCCTAAATAATGAAAATGAACCCTCCCAATCATTTTTGAAAGTCTCTTGCTTTCTTGGGCTACCGATTACATCTCTCTCCCCTGATCCCCCCTCCGTCTGGTCAGCTTTGCAGGACGACAGCCTCTGATCAGAGTTTCAGTGGTTTCTTGGACACATACTATTTTCTGCCCTGTGATTTAGTGCATTTTTGCTATATGAGAGTTCCTCCTGCTTGGCATTGTGGGTAAATTGAGATCCCTAAAACATCCAGAGGCCTTCAGAGGGACAATGAAACCAACATTGGGGGCCAGGGCTTCCACTTGCATCTCGTGTTCTCCTCCAGTCGTGGGTTTTAAGAGTGTCTTTCCCAGTTGTGTGTTTATGTTGGTTGCTTTCTTGATTTCTTTTGTTCCGTTTTCCCCTAGGCCCCCCTGTCTTCCCCCTAAACCACAGAAAATGAGGAGACCTAGGCCTCTCTCAGTGTATAGCCATAAACTCTTTAACGGCAGTATGGAAGCGTTCATTAAGGTACTTGCTGGGGAGCCATGGAGTCCGCGAATGCGCCCAATGTAATGGCAGCCTCTCTCCGCCCTCCTCCACTCCAGCTGGCAGCCCTGTTCCTACCAGAACTTACCACCTGTCCCCTCGGCCAGGCCCTGTTGAGCTAGTTCCTCACTGCAGCTGCTCTTGGCTTTAGTGAGGACTTTTGGTCAGAGCTGCTTTGCCTCTGACCAGTCGCTGCTAAGTGCCACCCATGATTCTCACCCCTAGGGGGAAGGATGAGGTCATGAGGAAACCCAGTGACATCCAAATGGGGTCAAAATGGCCAGCACAGCGGTCCCCACCAGCCACGCTGTACTGCTTCAGGAACGCAGTCCCAGCACCTGAGGGACAGTGAGAGAGAACCCCTTACCTCATTCACACCCACGTCTCCCAGGAGACTGATGGAAAGTGACACACACACACACACACACACACACACACACACACAAACACACACACATCCTTGCAGGTAACAGTGGGTTTTATATGAGTGATTCTTTTTTAGTTGACGATATACCAGCAAAGGAAATACAAACAATTTTGTGAGAGGAAATCCTCCCACGTAGTCTTGCTTCTTGTTAGGTGGATCAGGAGAAGCAGAAGAGTCGCAGTAGTCCCTTTAGAATTCCAGGTTGACCCTTTACACCTTAAACTAAAATTAAAGCATTTCAGCTAGATGAGTTTGCCTTTTCTTTTTTCTTTGACGTAAGGGGTACAAAGTCAAGCCATCCCAGACATAACGGCTCGAGGCAAATCAGGGTGGTCAGGGGTGGCAGAGAGCAGCAGGTGCAGGAAGGGGAGGAGCATTCTTAGCACTACTTAGGGGTGGGGGGGAGTCCCTGCCAGTTGAGAGCCCACCACCATCCAGTGAAGACACTTTCTGCAGAAAAGAAGGCTGGCGTCAAAAGTAAAGGCTCTTGGGCTTTGCTGATGATTCTGGAGTTGTGGAGGCAGCCCCCACTCCAGCTCTCTCTCCCCTGTCTTCAGACGGGGTGTAGCATAGGACTTGCAGGACAGGGAGGGACTGGATACAGGGCTGGCCTCAGGTGGGGGCAGGGGTGGGCAGCATCAGCTGGGTCCCAGAACTATCTGTGCCTGTGGGCCGAGTTCTGGGGAAGGGAGAGGAAGGGGGAGAGGAAGAAAGGGAAAGTGGAGATGGGGGCCCCAAATTGGGATTGCCAAGGGGCATGGAAAAGCAAGGGCTGCTTTAGGATCCCCAAGGGG
>NW_007744746.1:14248-16010 GCF_000696425.1 Galeopterus variegatus
GTCCTACATATAATGTGTGACTGTAAAGCAATCTGACTTTATACCTCCTGACCGACACATCAGAAACTACTCAACCACACGAGAGTTTGCCCCTTTGAGGCAGTCACCGAGGGAAGCCACCTTCTTACTCTAAGTATCTGGCCATTGCCACAACTGCTAGGTCCATCTTCCTAGAGCCTGCAGGATGGCCTTCATCGGTGGTGCCCAGACTTTGTGTTAGAATGGACACCTTGGTCTTTGGAATAAAAAGCTCCATTCACAGCTCAGCTTTGCAATGCCATTGGAGGTACAAAATGGCAAGAGGAATATGCGGCGGGGTAGGAGGGGCTGATTTAATTGGCTCTGAAAAGACCCCCCAAAGACAGAGAGAGAGAGACCCAGAGCACCTGGTGGTGGCAGCGTGCTGGAATAAGTGCCCAGTCTCCTAAGGGGACAAGCAGGGGGATAACACTCATTTGACTGGGGAGAAGATATGTTTGTTAAACACAGTTGCATTTCTTTATAGCCACACTGTGCTGATGTCACATACTGTCGGTGCAGTTCAACATGCTTGTACTGTGTACCTACTGTGAGCTGGGTAGTCAAAGCTGCCTACCGCACGATTGTACTCTCAAGGATTGTTAACTTTCAGAGAATGAAAGGGCAGTATAACATTTAATTTTATAGTATTTAATTATTCAATTATTGAGAACAGAACTTTTTTTTTTATTATAATTCACATGTTATCTGAAAGAACATTGAACTGAGAGTCCACAGCTTTGAAAGATCATACCTGTGAGTTTTTCAATAAAATAACATCGTGGGACTTTCTGGTTATGATGGTTTAGAGGGACAGGAANTGGAGCTCGGAAAGTTTGAAACACAGGAAGCAGAAGTGTAAGGGGACTCACGGTGAGCCCTTGTGAATTGTCCCCAAAGAAACAAGTTTTGTGAGAGTTGAGAGCAGGAAGAGCCATGAGCTATAGCCGAGGAGGCTTCTTTAGGGGCTTGGAAAGAAGAGCAGGAATAAAGAGCAGAGAGAGAGGACAGAAGGAATCCTTTGAAGGGGGACAGAAGGAAGGAAGGCTCAGAGACAGGGACACCCTCCCTAATTTGCTCAGGTCTTTCAAAATGGCTGNAGTTTTTCAATAAAATAACATCGTGGGACTTTCTGGTTATGATGGTTTAGAGGGACAGGAAGTATCCCCAAGTTAATAAAAATGGATACACGGTGTTAGAGTTAGATTTATAAATTTCTAGGACTCTACCTGAATCATCCCCTTCCAAAGTCCTTGATGTTTTCTCCCCTCTCCAACAGAAGGAGATCTCAGTTTTATTATGAGTCCATTTTGAAGCGCAGGAGGTCTGCCTCTGGGGTGGGGGAAGAGTCCTCATCTTGTTTCTCTAAAATTAGAATAAGGACCTACCTCATGAGTTTGTGGTGAGGATTAAATGCGATCACATATGTCATGACTCCAGAGCGCTGGCTGGCACATAGTAAGCGCTATGTAAGCATCACCTGTTATTGTTATGAATTTTAGGATATTGCTCATAGTGCCCATTTGGCCGGGCTGTTTGCTCAGCTCTAGGATTCAGGCGGGTGTAGCCAGCCTGTCAGTCAGCAGAGAATTTCAGTTGTTGAGAAGCTGGGGACTGCACAGGTGACACCAGCTAGAAGGCACACATCCTCCAGCTCCTTAGCTCAGCCTCCGTGGGGGGCCTGGAGGAGACACAGCACCCAGCCCAGAGCCTGACCCACTGTACACGTGGCAAGAAAGAACAG
>NW_007744747.1:0-2457 GCF_000696425.1 Galeopterus variegatus
TATTATCTCACAGTTCATGAGTCCTGGTGTGGGTCAGCTGGATTCCCTGCACAGATCTCACAGGCTAAATCAAGGTTTTGGCTGGGTCTGCAATCCTCATCTGAGGCTTGAGATTTTCTTCCAAATTCAAAGGTTGTCCGAAGAATTAGATTCCTTGTGACTATAGGACTGAAGTATCTGTATAGTTTGATGTTGTTGTTTTTGGCTGTGATCTGGGATTGACCTCAGCTCCTTGCTGCCACTGCCTGGTTCTTAACACAGTCCCCTCCTTGTTCAAATCAGCAATGGTTTGTTGAGTCCTTCATACACTTCAAATCTCTCTCACTCCTCTGCTACTAGATGAAGATAACTCTCAGCTCACAGAAGTCTCAACTGATTATTACAAAGATAACCTCCACATTTTCAGATCAATTGATTTGCAAAACCCTTCACAGAAGTGTCTGTCTTACTGTTTGATTGAATAACACAAATCTTAGGGGGCCATCTATAGAATTCTGCCTATTTCACAAAGCTTGTTTTGTTTTAAGAAATGAATTTTTTTCTCATTTTTCACTTTATTTTTAATTTATTTTTTTATTATTTATTTATTTATTTATTTATTCCTTTTTGTCTTTTTTACTGACCGGTAACGGGATCGCAACCCTCAGTGTTGCGCCNTGAAAATGACCATACTACCCAGAGCAATCTGCAGATTTAATGCAATCTCTATCAAAATGCCGAAGACGTTCTTCACTGAAATGGAGAAATATCCTAAAGTTCATATGTAACCACAAAAAACCTCAAACAGCTAAATTAATCCTGAGTAAAAAGAACACAGCAGGAGGCATCACACTAATTGACTTCAAAATATACTACAAAGCTATAATAAACAAAAGAGCATGGTTCTAGCATAAAAAGAGACACACAGACCCAATGGAACAGAGTAGAGTTCCCAGAAAAAAAATCTATGCATTTACAACCCAGTAATTTTTGACAAAGTTACCAAGAATGGACACTGGGGACAAAAACAGCTTCTTCAGTAAATGAGCTGGAAAAATTGATTATCCACATAGAGAAGAATGAGACCACTAATGCTTACCATAAATGAAAATTAACTCAAAATAGATGGTAAACTTTAATGTAAAACCCCAAACTATGAAACTTCTAGGAGAAAACATAGGAAAAATACCGTAAGACATTGGGCTCAGCAAGGATTTTTCTTACATAAGACACCATAAGCACAGGCAACAAAATAGGGAAAAAAAATGGACAAATAAGATTATGTCAAAATGAAAAGCATTCACACAGCATAGGAAACAATGAACAGAGGGAAGAGGGAACCCACAGAGTATGAGAAATCATTTGCAAAATATACATCTAATAAGGGGTTCATATTCAGAATATATAAGTAACTTAAAAGCAAAGCAAAGCAAAGCAAACAAACAAACAAACAAAAAACCCCCAAATAACTGATGAACAAATGGCAAAACAATAACAGACATTTCTCAAAGAAGACATTCAAATGGCCAACAGGTATGAGAAAAAATGGTCATCATCAGGGAAATGCAAATCAAAATCATGAGATATCACCTCACTCCACTTAGAATGTGTGTTGTCAAAGGACAAAAGAAAACAAGTGTTGGTGAGGATGTGGAGAAAAGGGAAACCTGCACANCAGCCAGTGAGCGGGAACTGGTCTCCACATGGGATCCAAACCCTCGGCGGGAGCACCGCCGTGCTCACAAGCGGCGCACTCTCCAGTGTGCCACCGGGCCGGCCCTTTAATTTATTTTTTAATTGACAAACTCTAATTGTACATATTTATGGGATAAATTTTAGTGTTTTCATATATATTTTGCATAACAATCAGATCAGGGTATTTTGCATATCCATCTCCTCCTGTATTTATCATTTCTCTATGGTGAGAACATTCAAAGCTTCTATTTTAGCTATATTGTAATTTGTAATATCTTACTATTGACCATCACCACCCTATTCTGCAATACAATACCAGAATTCATTCCTCCTTTCTAATTATAAATTTGTACCCATTAATCAGCTTCTCCCACCTTGTCCTCTCTCCCTTCCACCCTGCCCCCAGTCTTTGGCAACCACTGTTTTACTAGCCATTCCTATTTATGATATCAACATTTATTTTATTTCATTTCATTTCACTTTTAACTACTTGTCTTTCTGTGTCTGGCTTATTTCACTTAACATAATGTCCTCCAGGTCATCTATGTTGTTACAAATGACAGGTGTTTTAAAAATTTTTTATGGTTAATTGGTAGTTCATTGTTTATGTATATCACATTTTCTTTATCCATTCCTCCATCATTGAGCATTGATGAAAAAATGAAGAAGGCACTAATAAATGTAAAGATATCTATTTTCATGGACTTGAAGAATTAATATTGTGAAAATGACCATACTACCCAGAGCAATCTGCAGATTTAATGCAATCTCTATCAAAATGCC
>NW_007744747.1:3908-12981 GCF_000696425.1 Galeopterus variegatus
GGAAATGCAAATCAAAATCATGAGATATCACCTCACTCCACTTAGAATGTGTGTTGTCAAAGGACAAAAGAAAACAAGTGTTGGTGAGGATGTGGAGAAAAGGGAAACCTGCACACTGCAGGTGGGCGTGTGAACTAGTACAGCCACTATGGAAAAGAGTATGGAAGTTCCTCAAAAAATTAAATAGAACTGTGGTATGATCCAGTAATACCACTACTGGGTATACATCACAAGGAAATAAAATCACCATGTTGAAGAGATATGTACACCCCCACATTTATTGCAGTAGCCAGCATATGGAATCAACCCACGAGCAACAAAAAATTTACTCAACTACTGAGCAGTGTTTTTCATTTTTTAGATCCAATATTTTTTTTCTCAGGAAGATGCTGTCTTGTCAATGCTATATTTATTATTGTCCTCATTTTGCTCCAGATTTTGCTCCCAAAATAATAGGAGTCCTGACTCCAAACTCAGAAGGGAACCACTTCCATTTCTGTGTCTTAACACTAAGGGATAGGACTGGAACATTTAAAACTTTCTTTTAATTTTTATTTTAATCCTAATGATTTAATATACATCTAGTGATAAAAAGCAGAAGTAAACATAACTGTTAACAATCTAATAAACAGTGGCCTGTGATTTAGTAGTACTCACTTTTGCAGGTCCCGATCTTCCATCTACTTTGAAGTGTTGTCCACTCCTGCTTTATCCTTGGACCACTGACCTAATGTTCTTTCTTATCTCTCATCTTAACTACTGGAGCAACTCTCCTTGGTAAATGGTCTTCATACAGGCTAATGTCCTCTCCTGGGGGTGACATTCAGGCTTTCCAAGGGGAAAGTCAAAATTTAAGGAGGATCTAAGTGATTTGCAAATACAGCACCCAAATAATTCATCAATGATAATTTGATGACTTGGTGATTTTTTTAATTCTAAATTTATATGAATTTAACTGAGTTAACCTTTTCTTGTATAGGACCTTGGTCTAGGCTGTCTTACTGCAAAATGATTTTTGCATATTTTCTGGACATCCATATTTGGAAGAGCATTTATACAACAGATACGGCAATAGTGTCACCATGAATATGACTAACATTAGGAAAGGTAAATGTGGAGTAGGTTTAGACTTGAGGAAACAGCTAATCTGTCTTATATAGATGTAAGAAACATTTTCATATATTTGCACTTATGTGATTACCTGCTTCCCCCTTTATTTATGCCCTGTGATAGCATTGTGCAGAATAATTTAGCAAAGAAATTAGCTGCTGGTTGGCTAAATCAATTTCTTCCGCAGGCCCGTCATTTTCCATTTGTATTACATTCTGATGAAGCTTTAACTCGATTACATATGCATATGATTATCAGTTTCAATATGATCTTCTGACTTCTTAACATCAAGTAGTTGCATATTACCAATAATGCCAGTGTTGCACCATATTGCAGCATGGTCTTGGTACAATCAGCTTCATTAGAGAACAAATCTGTAAGAATTAGAGAAGTGTTTGCTCTGGCTTTCCAACAGATGTAGCTATTGCCCATATACCAGATTATTATTATGGACAAGCATCATTACAATTAGCCATGGTTCATTTATTTCTGGGTTCCAAATTAGTTGGGCACAATACCAGTCATCCTACCACAGTGTAAAGGTTTTCCATTAAAACTGGCTTCTATTGTGTGCTCTTTTATATCAGGGTCCACCACTATCCTGTGAGGAAGACAAGTTGTTACTCAGAATAGTTCCAGCCTTCCTAACCATCTTATTCTGATCTATTTTGGGGATGAGGGCAGGTACAGTGCATCAATAAGAATTATCAGTGCTCCTAGTGAACTTCAATTAGTTACAAGGTCTATAAGATTCCCATTGTTGTTCCGCTGTGACTATGCAGATGGAATGGGGGGCCACTGCACCATGGCTACTTTGGCTTCTGTGTCATCTGTACCAAAACAGCCAATAGGTCTTGTTGGTTGAGGGACAAGCCTAATTAATCCAGCAATCTCTTTCCAATAGCCTTTCATAACAACCTCCACTGTTTCTGACTGTACCTGTAGGCTTGACCTTTTCCCCACTTTGTTGCAAATGAGAGTTCTCTGGGAGGGATGGGGAGCTCTCTGATGGCATGTTTCCACCCCCATGCAAAATCTCGGAGTCAAGGCTCTTTAGATAGGGGTGTGGAAGGAAGAAGTAAAAAGTATACCACAAGTATAAAAAGCAAGTGCCTTTTATTCAAAATATGGATCCCCATCTCTCTGACTCACTCACCCAGAACTTACCCTCAGCTTAGCTAAAGGGCAGGATGGGAAATGGTGAAGTTTCAGTCAGGATGAGAAATTTTGATGTCCTATAGAGATATATGCTGGGAGATAGCCCTCTGACTGGGAGCTTGGGAAGAGGGAACCCTGGGGTCTTGACTACAACTGTTTGTCATGGAAGTTTCTCTTGATGAGCTGAGAGATGGGAGAGAGGAAGCGGGTCTTGGTTCAAGTATCACAGACTCGCTGTTCTTACAGAATTTCATAGATTTTCTTGAATTAGTGGTGTTTTTTTTAATTTTTTTTTTATTTTTTTTATTTGCTGCATGCCCTGAACGCCACTTCCCTAGAGTATAAATGGTTGGTTTAAAGTAATTTTCACCATTTCACTGAGACACATATCTACAGAGCTTCTCATGCTGTTAAGGGACTGTAGAATCCCAAATTACTGTTTGTTTTTTTTTTTCCGACAGAATTTTTTTGTGAGATAAGGTTATCCTTGACAAATAAAATATTAAGTTTTCTTATTTTCTTCTATTCATCTGTCCTTTTGACCAATTCGTCATTTTTCCTTCATGAAATATTACATGCCACATTAAAGCACAGAAGAAGTTTTAAACACCTAAGGACCTGAACATTTTTATGCAGATGCTAATGATGTAAATTTCTTAACCTCTCATTACATGTTCTTGTGGTCCTAGTGGTTTTTTCTTAGCCATTTTTGTGACAACTTTTTGTTAACATTTATTGTGACAAACTTCATGTGTCTTCAAGGCTCGGAGGATTTGTTCTAACTTAAAGATCCTGGCAACAGGCTCCAATCTGCCTCATGCACCTCCCTCCCTCAGTGGTTGTAAAAAAACCCATTAGTGTTTTAACTTTCAATAATTACAATTCAGTGACAAAAATGATTTTTTTCACTTTTTTCTGAAAAGGAAGAAGTATATTTTAGAAACTTGCTTGAGAATTTGAATATATTCGCTAGTTTTTCAGTTGGGATCTGAAAATTCCACTGGTAACCCAAAACCATAAAATTGATTTATTTTTGTTTTATATTGGTTTTAAGGATCAGAGATTCATTATTTCATAAGCTGGACTTTTATAACTGGAAAGTGTTCCTTCCTTTCCAAATTACTTCATTATATGTATTTCTTCATAAGAGTTTTGCGCAAGAGAGATGGTAGCCATAATGTCTGAATTTTCTTGTGGACAGATATAAATAAATAAATAAATAAATAAATATATTTATATATATATATATTTTTTTCAAATAAGACATTGCAGTGATATTTATCAGTGAGATATTTTGCTGGTAGTGATAGTAGGTGCTGAGAATAAATCTGTTGCAGTTGTATGAAAGCTAGAAATGGGTGTGTTGGCTTTAAAATTGGCTAAGGAGAACCAAAAAGGGTCAAGGGACATACAGTACATACTATTACACAGCAGTTTATATTTTTTTGGGGAACATACAGTCCATACTATTACTCAGCAGTTTATATTTTTTGGGAGGGATGAAGTTTCCAGGTAGACTCAAAAGGATAATTGAAAGTAAGATACCTTGGTATCTGAATATCAGAGTGACTATCAGATTAATTCTCAGCTTTAGAATTCCCCTGCACATCCATCTACTATTTTCTCAAAGGTTTTATATCTTCAGTTTGTACGTGTATGTCTACAATATTCTACTTTAAGGTAGCATTTATCCTACATAAGGTCAAAAGAATGCCAACTTCTGTATTTCACAGGGGGCACGGCCCCCTCCCCATGCTGACTTTGAGGGCTCTCACATGGGCCTCTCCTTCCACAGTGCTCTCCTCAGGGCACCCTTGACCTCCGCGTTGCGCAGGCTGTAGATTAGGGGATTCAGCATAGGGTTGACAAGGCTGTAAAACAAAGACAAGATCTTCTGCTGCTCCTCAGGATGGCGGGACGTGGGGGCCATGTACATGACAATGGCGCTGCCGAAGAAGAGCCCGACCACGCAGAGGTGGGAGGAGCAGGTGGAGAAGGCCTTCCTGCGGCCCTCCCCTGACTGGATCCTCAGGATGGCATCCATCTACTATTTTCTCAAAGGTTTTATATATTCAGTTTGTACGTGTATGTCTACAATATTCTACTTTAAGGTAGCATTTATCCTACATAAGGTCAAAAGAATGCCAATTTCTGTATTTCACAGGGGGCACGGCCCCCTCCCCATGCTGACTTTGAGGGCTCTCACATGGGCCTCTCCTTCCACAGAGCTCTCCTCAGGGCACCCTTGACCTCCACATTCCGGAGGCTGTAGATTAGGGGGTTCAGCATAGGGTTGACAAGGCTGTAAAACAAAGACAAGATCTTCTGCTGCTCCTCAGGATGGTGGGATGTGGGGGCCATGTACATGACAATGGCGCTGCCGAAGAAGAGCCCGACCACACAGAGGTGGGAGGAGCAGGTGGAGAAGGCCTTCCTGCGGCCCTCCCCTGACCGGATCCTCAGGATGGCGACCAGGATGTGTGAGTAGGAGACCAGCACCAAACAAAGGGGCCCCACTAGGACAAACACACAGGCTACAAAGATGACCACTTGGTTGAGCCAGGTGTCAGCACAGGCCAGCTTGAGCACAGACAGGATTTCACAGAAGAAGTGGTTGATTTCATGAGGCCCACAGAAGGGCAACCTCAAGATCAGAAGTAGATGGACCAGGGCCAAGAAAAAGCTAAACACCCAGGAAGAGAAAGCCAGAATAATACACCCTCTCCAGCTCATGATGACAGTGTAATGTAGGGGGTGGCAAATGGCCACATATCTGTCATAGGACATCACCACCAGGATCACACACTCTATGTGAGCAAAAGCCAAACACAAGAATGTCTGCATTATACATGGAACAAAGGAGATGGTTCTTTTCTGGTTCACAAGATTTGTCAGCATCTTGGGGACATTGTCGGAAGCATAGGACATATCAACAATGGCCAAGTGTGATTCTCCAGCTCATGACAGTGTAATGTAGGGGGTGGCAAATGGCCACATATCTGTCATAGGACATCACCACCAGGATCACACACTCTATGTGAGCAAAAGCCAAACACAAGAATGTCTGCATTATACATGGAACAAAGGAGATGGTTCTTTTCTGGTTCACAAGATTTGTCAGCATCTTGGGGACATTGTCGGAAGCGTAGGACATATCAACAATGGCCAGGTGTGAGAGGAAGAAGTACATGGGGGTGTGCAGTCTGGTGTCCAGGCAAATAAGCCCTAGAATGACCCCATTCCCCCGCAGGGTGAGCGCATATAAGAGAGAGAAAAGTCCAAAAAGGGAAAACTCCAGTGCTGGATCGACCTGGAATCCGAGCAGTGTGACTTCTGTGATCCATGTCTGGTTGCCTCCCATAAGCCTATGGTGGAGAAAGACAAGACCTCGTCCACGACAAGAAGGTCTGATCTGCAGAGCAATAAAAGGTGCAAATATTTACTTAGTGTCGCAGAGGGGGCACTTAGGAATGTATCACTTTGTATGAATTTACTAGATTTTATCTTCAGATATGTAGCAAAAACTAAGCCAATGTGATCATAAAAATGAGAAAAAAATCCTGCTAAATGAAAGGAAAAGAAACATGTTATTAAATAGGTATATATGTTATTATATGTGTGCTTTTAGATATGTATAGATGTTATTATGTAAAATACATTATAAGTTAACATACTAGGATCTATTTTAATATATCCTATATTGGAACACACACATGCACACATGCATACATGGGTTGTTTTGGAGAACTCAAGCATTCTGTCTTCCCTTTCAGGGTGGGAGTCTTCATTGTTGATTTAATTTTATGACAGATGACCCTGAAAAAATGCCACATTAGGAGGTGTTTTCATACCCTAGGCTTGTTTGCCTTTTGGTCCAAGGGATGAAGTGATTAGTCTCCTCTGTTCTTTATACACTTGCTCACTAATCCACTTATCTTCTCACGTGCTTTCTACCTACTTATTTCAGATTAGAAATCCCTTCTAAATAACTTCTCAACTTTGTAGTTTTTTTCATATTTTGAAAGGTCGGCCTGTTCAGTGTCTGGCTAATACTCTGTAGAAGCTCCTCTTGCTCTCTCTTTTCCATCTCTACTATTTGTAGTTTTGTTTTCAAAATTTTATTTCCTTCTTCATGAGCACCTGATACTGAAATTTATCTATGAGTAAAAGAATTCTTTTGCTACATGCAATGAACAGATGTATATGTTTTAAATACAATTAAACATAATGAAATTTCTGAGGTCTTTCAAAATTTGACACTCAAAATGGGGAAACCAATTTACATTAAGGGTGGTCATAATTAAAAATGATAGTTGAATTGTAATTTTATTTTGGTTGGCTCTTTCCTCTTTTCTAAGTTAATATGGTGACAAATCTCAGAGCTTAACTCATTTTTTAGTAAAACAGAATCTTTTACCAATATCTTCCCAGCATTGGCAACTCAGGTCGCCGTCAAATCCCCTGATGGTCTTTCTCGTCACCTGTCCCCATGCCAGCAACCTTATGCTGTTCCAGTGGATGCAGAGTGGGTCACAGGGATGAGACCAGTTGGACACAGTGGTTAGTTCTTTTTAGTGAACTCTTCCTGGGGGTTGTGATGTCTGGGTCTGTCCAGGCAGCAGAGGGGGACCAGGGGCTGTGAAAGGAATGGCAGCCTCACTACAGAGAACCCTGAGACGTGGTGCTGTCCATTTGTATTTTCTTCCCATTGTTTCCACGAAGATTTTTGAGAACTGTCCTTATTTTTAAAACAGGCTAAAGTTTCAAATCCAACAGAATATTTTTTAAAATTTTAATTTTTTTAGTAAATACCTAGATCTTCAAATTTGCATATTAAAAATGAGATTACAGTACCTGGAGTATTTTTAATCTTCCATTTTCCCTTAATATAATGCATGTTTTCATGCATTAAAATTATATTTTATAGGTATTTAAAAGCAGCACAATATTCTATTACATTCTATTATGTAACTGTTGAAATGTTTTCTTCCTGATTTTCTTATTTTTAGTAGCATTGAGGTAAATAGTCTTGCAAAATAAAGATTTGTTTATGTTTATGATCATTTATTCAGAATATATTCACTTATTTAGGAAAATTAAGATGCTAAAGACACAGAACTTTCAAAGCTTTTGATACCTACTGATAGCCTCCTTCTAGAAAACTGGACCCATTTCAGTCCCCACCGCCAGTACATGAGCACTGCCAGTACGTGAGAATCATGCGTCTTTTCCACGTGGTCATCAATACTAAACATTGCCTGTTGTAACATTCGCTGGTTTGATGCATGAACATTTTATACACTTTAAATTTATATTTTGCCAGCTTTTTAACAAATGTTTCTTGAGCGCTAGGTCAGTTCCAGCCGTAGTTCTCTGCTCTGCAGTTGCTGCCATGGATAAGGTAGAAAAATTCCAAAGGGAGACAGATAATGAGAAAAATAAATGATGTTGGGGTGCTTTGCTTCTGGTCCACTCCTCAGATTTTCATTTAGGGGAGAAAACTTCTATAGTCCCGCATAGACTTGCTTCGCTATATGCCTGCCTCTCTCAGTCCCATAATTTATATAATTTGTAAAACAGAAAAAAGATAATGAGGATAAACTTCTCTCCTCTCTTTTTTAGCCATGTGTCTATCTATACACCACTCTGGGGATAAGGCATATGGGAGCATGCTTTATCCCATTTGTGGGTGGGGGTGGGTAATGGTTGTGATTTTAATTTGTAGAAAAATTTTGTTGAAGATATAAATCATGTTTTTCAATAAAGATCACTTGCAAAACATATATTCTTTTAGTTTTATCTGATACCCGTGTGTATTCCTCAATTTATTTTATCAGGACTTGGAGCAGAGAGAGGGTGTGGTTAATTACCACCTCTAAACACCATGAGTAAACAAGTAAAGAAGATAATCCTTAGTTGTGAAAAGAACTGTAAGGGAAATAAACCGGGTAAAATGATAGAACGTTCCTTAGTTTGAGAGGGGCTCTTCAGATGGATGGTCAGAAAACGTATTTCTCAAGAGGAGACATGTGAGTGAACCTAAATGACAAAGGTGAATCAAACCTGTTCAGAACCAACAGGAGTTTGTTCCTTGTCTACAACAGTAAAGAAACAAAAAAGGCAAAGTTCCTGGGCAGAAGCACCTGGAGAGTTCTAGGAAGAGAAAGAAATCCAGTGTGTCCAAACATAGTGAGCAAGAGGTTGTACACACTCTTTGTAACCTCATGCATACTTTCTTTAAAGCTGGCATTGACATAAAAAAAGTTTATCAGTTGAGGGCAGAGTGAATTCATCTGGCTACATTTTTATTTTATTTTATTTTTTTTCCTTTTTGTCTTTTTTCGTGACTGGCAACGGGATCGCAACCCTCGGTGTTGCGCCCGCCCCTCGCTCAGCCAGTGAGCAGCCGGTCTGTATGTGGGATCCGAACCCTTGGCGGGAGCGCCACTGCGCTCTCAAGCGGCGCACTGTAGCAGTGAGCCACCGGGCCGGCCCCTGGCTACATTTTTAGTACAGATTACCATGCAGTCATTAAAAAAGATAGTAAAGATCTTTGTAGAGTGAAATGAAAAAGTATCTACATGTAGTCAATGTATATGTGTATAATTTAATCTGAAGTACATTTTAAAATTAAAAAATACTTATACACATATGTCTTGTGCCTACTTACATGTTTGTAGGAAAACTCTATAAATTGAACATGGAAACTATTACACTTATTATCTCTACAGAGTAAGATTACGTAGGGACGTACCTTTTGCTGAAGTTGTTTGCTCCTTTGTTTTCTAACAGTCTTTATGCAATA
>NW_007744747.1:13601-22099 GCF_000696425.1 Galeopterus variegatus
CAGAACCAACAGGAGTTTGTTCCTTGTCTACAACAGTAAAGAAACAAAAAAGGCAAAGTTCCTGGGCAGAAGCACCTGGAGAGTTCTAGAAAGAGAAAGAAATCCAGTGTGTCCAAACATAGTGAGCAAGAGGTTGTACACACTCTTTGTAACCTCATGCATACTTTCTTTAAAGCTGGCATTGATATAAAAAAAGTTTATCAGTTGAGGGCAGAGTGAATTCATCTGGCTACATTTTTAGTACAGATTACCATGCAGTCATTAAAAAAGATAGTAAAGATCTTTGTAGAGTGAAATGAAAAACTATCTACATGTAGTCAATGTATATGTGTATAATTTAATCTGAAGTACATTTTAAAATTAAAAAATACTTATACACATATGTCTTGTGCCTACTTACATGTTTGTAGGAAAACTCTATAAGTTGAACATGGAAGCTATTACACTTATTATCTCTACAGAGTAAGATTACGCAGGGACGTACCTTTTGCTGAAGTTGTTTGCTCCTTTGTTTTCTAACAGTCTTTATGCAATATCAGGGGAAAAGGAAACAGAACATTTTCATTTTAGGAAAATGAACAATGTAAAGTATCCCTGAAATTGCGCATTGTTCCTGCTTATTTTGAGAGTAATATGTATCAAGTTTTAACAGGAATCTCTCACGTTAGAACATTTCCCCAGACTTCAAATGGGAGAAATGAGTAACCGCGTTATGAAAAAGTTAACCCTTAACAAGAAAGAGAAATTGAAAACCTCAACTTCATTTTTCTTCATAAAAGACATGATTTTTTTCTGATGTCCTGATAGAGAGAAAAATCAAGATCATTGACTGACTACAAGTAGAACAGTATCTTATACCAGGTTGAAAATTATTGTGACATCCACCAAGTTGTGAATGAGAACACAAGCAAGGAGACTTCTGAAGCTGCACAGGTCAGAAAAAGTGAACTCTGTCATACAAAGAAGTACCTTTCAGGGGACTGACTGGTTAGCTCAGTTGGGTAGAGCACAGCCGTATAACAGGACGGTTAAGAGTTCAGTTCACTGCACTGGTCAGCTGCGGGGAAAAAAAAAAAAAAAAGGACATTTCAGTACCTTTCAATATTCTTATCTGTAGTGTATCTTTGGATGGTTTTAAGTTAGAAACCTAAAGAATGAAAGCTGAAATAAAATGAGTTTCTTTTAAATGCAGGATCCAGAATGATAGGGATTTTATCTGCCATGTAATCTAGGAATTTATTTCATTAGAAAAGTTACTTAGAATCTGCCTGCTTGTCAGTTGGGTATTCCACATCTGCTCACAAAGGCCTCCTCTTTTCCAGATACTCCTCGAGTGACTCATGCCTAAGTCTGCTTCTGTAAATTTCCCCTTCTTAAAAATTGATTATTTATGTTTCTATGGTGAAACAATATGCCTCCTGGGAAACACATTTAAACAGAGTTCCACAAAACAGCATATGAGAAAGACATTTGCTCTCTTTAATGTGAATTTGCATGCCTCTGCCAACATAATCTTGCTGTTTCTCTTACAAGGAGGAGGCCACCTTAAACTAAATTCCAAATTCTTGGTTGGACACTTCACCAGAGTTCCCAAGTAATAACAATAAAATTTGGTCAGTAAAATATCTTTCAAAGTCACTAAATATAATTAAATTGATTTTATTTGAGCTGGTAGATATACTTTGACTTCATTTTCATTGATTTCTTTTTAGATTCATTAAAGAGGAGTATGGTTAAAGGATATAAATATAATTCCAATTAGCAGATATTAGGCATGGACAATTGTCTAATTTTCTGGACAATATACTCTAATGACAGAATGGAATTTGACTCTTTCTGGACACAGAAAATATTGCATTAGATCCCACTGAACTGAGAACTGTAGAAATATGGATATTTTGTGTACTTTAGGCCCACGTAGCTCTAATCTGTGAGTTAGATGTCTGCTCTCCCACTGCTTCAAGTTCAGCGACCCAGCACTTGGGTGCTTCAGAAGTCGGAAATGCAAATCATTAGCTTCCAAATGAATTAAATTGTTTGACTAATCTAAGTTTATAATTAAATCAATTTGAATGTATAGTTTTATATGTGATTTATTGGGGATGGGGGTAAGGGATATCCGAAAAGAAAAATATGCCTAGAATAAACTTTTTGTACATGGCCAGAATAAATAAAGGGACAAATAGAACTAAATAGAATTCTTTATGAAACAAGCTTCTTCATCAGATGAAAACTATATCCAAACTATACATGACACCAGATGTCAATTATACTGTAAATAGTTCTGTAGCAAAGGCCATAAGGAGACAAGCCTGTAATAGTGTCTATCTACATACTCAGATTGTTGATGAGCTCAATTGTGAAGCTAAAGCATGTAGAAAAATATAAGGTGAAAACATTTGGTTTCCTTTTAATTACTGGCATGGTTTTGCATTTTGGATTTCACAGTTCAAGTCGTGAGATTTTTCCACTCCCTTAGAAAAAGGCTGGGGCAAGTACAACAGACATAAAACATGAAATGAGGATTACTTTCTGTCCCCTCCAGTGACACATTAAGGAACTACCTTCAGTGAACAGAATAAGGGAATAAATTCATAGATAACATTTCTTTTCCTGCAGATCATAACAAATTTAGCTGTGACTGAAAAAACATGATCCCTGAAAAAGAATGAAACAAGCATGATTAACAGTGTGGTTCAGGCCATTACTTCAGTCTTGATTTTGGACAGTGAACATTATAAACTTGAGTCACTTATTCAAAGCCTCTTTATTCTCGTTTGTAAAATGGTGGCAGGAGATACCAAAAGGGCTGAGGCAAAGAAGACATAGCATTACACTGGCACATGTTAGGAGTTTGAGAAACGTTAGCTGTAATTAACAGCATGAGAGAGACCACAACGTTGGGGAAATGATTTAAATCATTGGAATAAAAATCCAACAAAATCAGACACTTTACAAGCACTTTCACATTTATCTTGGTGTTTGTTTTTTTTCCCGCTGTTTTGAGATTAAATACAAAAAACCTATTTTGCTTTAATTTCTTCATAGAAACGTTTCTATANATTGCATTAGATCCCACTGAACTGAGAACTGTAGAAATATGGATATTTTGTGTACTTTAGGTCCACGTAGCTCTAATCTGTGAGTTAGACGTCTGCTCTCCCACTGCTTCAAGTTCAGCGACCCGGCACTTGGGTGCTTCAGAAGTCGGAAATGCAAATCATTAGCTTCCAAATGAATTAAATTGTTTGACTAATCTAAGTTTATAATTAAATCAATTTGAATGTATAGTTTTATATGTGATTTATTGGGGATGGGGGTAAGGGATATCCGAAAAGAAAAATATGCCTAGAATAAACTTTTTGTACATGGCCAGAATAAATAAAGGGACAAATAGAACTAAATAGAATTCTTTATGAAACAAGCTTCTTCATCAGATGAAAACTATATCCAAACTATACATGACACCAGATGTCAATTATACTGTAAATAGTTCTGTAGCAAAGGCCATAAGGAGACAAGCCTGTAATAGTGTCTATCTACATACTCAGATTGTTGATGAGCTCAATTGTGAAGCTAAAGCATGTAGAAAAATATAAGGTGAAAACATTTGGTTTCCTTTTAATTACTGGCATGGTTTTGCATTTTGGATTTCACAGTTCAAGTCGTGAGATTTTTCCACTCCCTTAGAAAAAGGCTGGGGCAAGTACAACAGACATAAAACATGAAATGAGGATTACTTTCTGTCCCCTCCAGTGACACATTAAGGAACTACCTTCAGTGAACAGAATAAGGGAATAAATTCATAGATAACATTTCTTTTCCTGCAGATCATAACAAATTTAGCTGTGACTGAAAAAACATGATCCCTGAAAAAGAATGAAACAAGCATGATTAACAGTGTGGTTCAGGCCATTACTTCAGTCTTGATTTTGGACAGTGAACATTATAAACTTGAGTCACTTATTCTAAGCCTCTTTATTCGGCCCTCTGGATCTGGAGCCTGCACTCTTGAACACCAGTCTCCTTCATGTGTCATGGGCCGTGCATTAAACACTCTGCAGCATTTGAAGAATTCCATGTTTCTTTCTCTCTGTCATTAAAAACAAACAAACAAACAAACTATATCTCAGTCTTTTACAAAAACTTACTTATTGAAATAAAGGGTGAATAAAGCTCAGAGTCTCCAGCTGCAGGTCACAAGGTGGTGCCTTGCTTGCCACACTTGGCGTTGGTGGGTTTGCCTACTCGAGCTTCCACATTAGACAATGAGCACCTTGAGGGCAGGTGTTTTATTCATCTAGGAGATACCAAAAGGGCTGAGGCAAAGAAGACATAGCATTACACTGGCACATGTTAGGAGTTTGAGAAACGTTAGCTGTAATTAACAGCATGAGAGAGACCACAACGTTGGGGAAATGATTTAAATCATTGGAATAAAAATCCAACAAAATCAGACACTTTACAAGCACTTTCACATTTATCTTGGTGTTTGTTTTTTTTCCCGCTGTTTTGAGATTAAATACAAAAAACCTATTTTGCTTTAATTTCTTCATAGAAACGTTTCTATAATTTGATTTTTAAAATTAAGATTATAAAAGTATTGAAGGGGAAAAACTGTTTAATGAAATCTCACACCTACATTGAAGGAAAAAAATACAGCTGACACGCAGAGGGCACATGTGCTCTGTCAAATATCCCCACGAGAGAGAGTTCAGCTTTGGGGAGATAAAGGGGGGATTGTTTATGATTTTAGCACTGTTCAAAAAGAACAGTTTCTCTTGATCATTGTCTCGGAAAGAGTCCCAGCGCCATCAAAGATGGAATTCTGGGGACACACAAATTTGTTAAATCTTCACGCTTACTGTGAAATTACTTACCCATCTCAAGAAATTCTGTCACTCAGTTTGATCTCAGTAAGTAGCATATTTTAAAAACAAAGAAACAAACAAACATGGGTTCTAGAGCCCTCCTGCCTAGGTTTAAATCCTGGCTTTGCTACATATTAGATTTTGACTTTTCTGTGCCTCTCTGTGACTCAGTTTCCCCACCTGCAGAATGAGGCGGGTAATAAACACTTTCTCAGAGCATAGTCTGTGAAAACCAAATGAGTTAACTCACATAAGAAATAGTGCTTTAAGATATATTATCAGGGATTTGAGACCCATCATGGAGAGTAACTTATGAGTCCAGTAACCATGAGGAAACATACTATATGCTCAAAGTTCCTCTGCCAAAATAAGGAAGAAAAAGAAAAGAAAATCTTCTCTGGGTTTTCCCTGAGAGAATGCCACCTGTACCGTGGACAACTGAGAAGGGGGTCCTGTTTGGCAGACAATGCATCTGAGAATGTGCAGAGGTCGTCAGTGAGTAGAGGGGGGAAGGAAAGTCAGTCTCAGGGCACGCAAGCCACTTAGCACCTCTGACTTCAGTTTCTTTATTTGAAGAAGAGGCACCTGGGCCACACAGTCCCTGACATTCTCTGCAGCCCTTCAGCCAGATCAGATCCCCTGTGGAAGGTTATCTGCTGATCTTCTCTGACACAGTCATGACAAAGCCAAGAGCTGCCACAGAATGCTGAGGGGGATGTGGATGAAGGGACAAGAGGGTCAGAGGATCCATGGCCACACCATGGGACACAGAGTGATCCTTACAGTTCTGCTCAGGACCTAGTTTTAAACACAGGCTTAGGTCCAGAAGGGGACAACACAGTGAGGGCAATTTGTGACTAATACCTGGAGCCAGTGATTTCATTCACGGCCCTTTCCCATTTCCCAGCTGCAAACACCTTCTCAGGGCAAATGAACCACGTTTACTCACAGTGGTGTAGTGCATGGTCTTTTCTTCAAACAGAGCCTGACAAGAAACCTCAAAGGGAGGGAGGGAGAATACGTTTACTGAGATTGATTCTCCTCTCTAAAGGGGCCTCAGTGGGAGGTGAAGCCTGGATACAGAGCTCTCCTGGGCTTTGTGATGAACTTGGTTGTACAAGCTGGGGCTTTATTGGTATTCAAATACAGCTCACTCCACACAGATAAAAATAATGGTTCAGGCGACGCAACTATGTGGTACTGCATCTATCCACATTCTCCCAGAGAGAATTAAATCATTTTCTATTTTCCTATCAGTAGATGAACCAGTGAATGCATTTCCCATGTCGATTAATTTTGTTCTTTCAGTATTCTCATGGGAAGTGTTTTACTGTGTTTTCTTGGGATTGGGTGGGGTCTGGATTTCTGTAAATGAGGTAAGACTTTGCACTGAAATTAAAAAGAAGTTAGATAATACCATCAATTACATTCTCTGAAAACTTATTTATTTTTTCAATCTCAAATTTGTTCTACTCTCCAATTTCTCCTGTTTGACTATAGAGAAGTGGCTGTGATTTCTTGATCTCTCATAGTTAGAGATCCCACAGACCCTGCTAAGGCATCATCTCAGAGAAACAGGTTTCTTCAATTGGGAAAGTGTTATTGCAAAATAGGCACTTCAAATTCCTATGTTATTTTGTGCAGTATATGCATGTATCGAAACAACACACTGTACCCCAAAAATGAACAAAAATTTTAAAAATAATAAAAAATATGTAAACATCTCCAGATTTCTTAGCTACAGTTGTATTTCTTCATCCTGGCTTAGAGCGGAGAAATAAAAAGAGCATACTTTACTTTTTCTTTCCCTCCCTCTTTCCATTTTTAAGTGTTAATGACGGATGATAGTATAATCTTTCCAGTTATTAATCCCAAGGTGTTAGTCAAGTTTTCTAATGTGTCTTAGTTCTTAAAGTGTGGTATTAACCTATTAATTTAATGTAGAGCACAGTAAGAAATATTTAAGGGGAAGAATAATGGGGTTATTTCTCTTTCTAAATAATCTATGTGCAATAAAGCCCCCTCCACCTTCCTCCTTTTTCTCCAGCTCACACTCTCTACTTCTTTCAAGTTCTATGTCCGACTGCTCCCACTCTTGAAATTCTTATTGCTGGTTTAGCCTCAGCGTTAACTTTGTTTTACCTGTTTGCCTGCAAACATAATACCAGATCTTCAAAGCACTCATGCCGCTCTCTTCAGGTGTCCCAGTCCAAATATGTCGCCCTTCTGAGGTAGACTAAAACACTTATTTTTAGCATACTTCAAGTTTGGGCTAAATATCCTTTTACTTTTGGTATTTTTTATTGTCCATCAGTCCTACAATGTTGTTACAGAAGAATAAATTTGACTCACCAACATCCAGGTAGAACTAAGAATAGTATTTGGTGCACATTTTCTCAGATATGCATAATTAGCATAAATGTATTACATCTGATTTGGGCAATATAATAACACTTATCATGGCCTACTGTGGGTACAAAGAGGTATCATGTGTCTCTATTTTTAGGCTATAAATTTTGAAGGGGATAGAGCAAAGATATTTTCTGTGGAAAGTGCTAGACACTTTTTTGAAAGTTGTTGGTACAAGGGTACTTCAAAAAATTGTGGAAAAATAGAATCAAAAGATAATATAAATCTTCATGAATATTTTGAAGTACATTTGTATTTTATTAATTTTTTTCAGCAGAAATAGTTATTACCAATCATGCTTGGCTGAATCACTACTGATGAGTCTTTATAAAGGTCATCTTTATATGGAAGTGTTTGCCAATTACTATTAAATAGAATACCTACAGCTGGGCGTACATTTTCTTTAACATTTTTCTATCTCTGAGACAGAAATATCTTCTTCACATGGCTTGAATATTTGATTTTTTTCTTTTTGTTAATTCCACTTGTCACATAGACTTTTAATGAGGTACTTGAAAAAGAGAAAATAAAATAAGCAATGATATGGGATTTGCAATGTTTAGCCTGTTTTCACCATAACTTGTCATGCATCACGCATCTTTTTAACTTTATGAAGTTATTGCAGGATGTGCTCCAACAAAACAAGGGAGGGAATCGAGAAGGTGGATCACATGAGATTAAAGACAATTCATTAACATTTCATTTATTATTAGCAGCTGTATGCATCCTAATTGACACATACTTTCTGCTTATAAAGTCAGTTATAAAAAATATTGGCTAAATTAAGAGTTTTCTTTGAATTCATCGCCACTGCTGATGTGCTGCAGGTAAATGGGCTTCAAGAGTGGTGTTGCTTTTCTTTCTTACACCTCAAACTTCTCCAGCAATTTCCTCCCCATGATTGAACTTCTTACTGGGACCACAACATGCCATTGCACTTTGCTCAGGAGTTGAGAGTTGGTGCTGGCCACCAGTGCTCTTTTCTAATTTTCTTTGTTTCTCTCTGTGGGAGTAAATGGCAAAGATACATTTATTCGCTGGTTTGCTTGCTTGATTAAAAAATAGTTTTATAAAAATCTACTTTACTCATATGTTATTTACATATAAAAAGCTGTGTATACTCAAAATATATAATTAGATGTGTTGGGTGATAAGTTTACACCCATGAAATCATCACTACCTTCAAGGTCAGACATATTCATCACCTTCCAAAGTTTC
>NW_007744747.1:22334-25507 GCF_000696425.1 Galeopterus variegatus
GAACTTGCTCGCTCTGAGGGGTCAAGGGGAGAATATGTTCCTTGCCACTTCCAGCTTCTGGTGAGTGTCAGCCTTCCTTGGTTTCTGGCCATATCTCTCTCTGCTCCATCTGCATGTTGCTTTTTCCTCTGTTTTCCTTCTCCTGTTTATTTCAAATCTCCTTCTGCCTTTCTTTTAGAAGGACACTGACTTTGAATTTCAGACCCACCAAGATAACCCAGGATTCTCTCCTCATCTCAAGATCCTTTAATAAATCACATCTTCAAAGACCTTTTTTCCAAATAAGGTAGCATTTGTAAGTGCTGGGGATTAGGATGTGGACATATTTTTTGATGGGGAGAGCCACCATTTAAGATAACTACAAATGTCAATACCATAGTATTGCCATAGTTTTCTATAGCTATCTTACAGTCCATGTTATTATCCTTATTCTAACCTAGCCTCTACAAAGTGTTTTAAAAATATTTAGATATTAATGTCACTTTTTCAAAAATATTTCCGAATGATCAGTTCTAACTTGAAACTCTTTTTCTTTAAATGAATTGGGGAATGTGTCATGGACACTAGATACAAAGCAGCACATGGTAGACTCTCTCTCTCTCTCTCTCATTCTCTTCCTCTCCCTCTTGCTCTTTCTCTCTCTCTTACTATATGTACACACACTAGTATATATTATATGTATTACATATATAGTGAGAGTCAAATTATTGCAGATATCATGTGTCCATGAAACAGTACTTCTAAATCCAACAACTGGATTTAAGAAGGAAAGAGTAGATTAGACACAAGGTGAGAAATGTGTGTCTTTCGATCTTAATAGTGTAGCATCGGGTCTAGGAAAGAAATCTGAATAGTGGTGTTGTAACCGTTCTTTTACACGAATCCAAATGGAACTGGGGGAGTAAGAAACACAAACAAAAGTCCCCTTTTTCAAATTAGAGAGTAGATGGCTGAGGTTGTCGGGAGAATAATTGAGAGCTTGATCCTGATAACCACGCTGCTATGTACATTAGAAGTCAGGCTGTATTTAAGTTGTTAAGTTCTTACAGTTTTATGAATTCATGCGTCTCTTTAGTCCACACAAAGATGTATGAAAAGCTGGGATTTTTAGGTGGTTGAGAGATGGTTCTCAGCAAACAAGTTATGGCAACCCTGGGAAGGAGCAGATCCCCCAAATCCGAGGAGTTTCTCTCTCTGCACTTGTAGCCGTGTACAATGAGGAAGGAACATAGTAACTAGAAGCAACACTTATTGAGCCCGTATTATGTTTCAGAAGATGTGCCACATGCTTTCCATGAATCATATATTTCACTTCATTCACTACCCTCATTTTACAGGTGTAGAGAATAAAGTTCAAATGAAACAAGTCGGTGATTCCTTATAATGGGACCCTTGAGATCAGCTGAAATTATCCTGGAAGTCATAGTTTATTCTTATAATAATTTTATTATTATCATTTATTATTATTATTATTATTATTACTCTTTTTCACTCTCATTCTCTTGTGAGGGTACAATGGAGTTTTCCAAAGGAAACGTGACATTTGCCAGTGTAACAGATTGGATGCTAGAGTAAATAAACAAGTTAAGCATTTTGTAAGACAATAAATTATTTGACATTACTTTAAAATAATGCTACCTTTCCATTTTATTTGGTTTTAGAGAAGATAGTTATTTTAATTGAATATGTTATACTTATTATCACATAGTGGAAATATTATTTTAAAATGAATGAAATGTAAATGTTTTAAGGTGATGTTTTAATTTGTATTACGATAAATATAGTTATAAACAAACATCCATGAAAACAAAATGTCTTTGGCTCCTCAGGAATCTTTAAAGGGTTAAGCAGTCTTGAAACCAAATAATTAATAGAAGCACTGAAATAAATGAATTGTCAACAAACTAGCTGCCCCTCAAAATGGAACGTTCACGGATTGGAAAAATTGATATTGTCAACTTGTCCATAATTCCCAAAACACGCCACACAGTTAATGCAATCCCCATCAAAATATCAATGAAATTCTTTACATGAATGGAAAGAACATAGCCTTTTGTCAGCTGTCTTTGTGGGGGGTTTTAACACAAATGACTGCATTTTCATTTTGAAAACTTTCCCATTGCTCCCTTTTGAAAGATCAAGATCTTTCTCCCGAAGCATAGCTGATCAATCAACCTGTAGTTAGGTTTCGATGTCCCTCAGTCCCAGGATAAACTTGTCCTGATCGCTTGTCTGGTCCCACTTTGGAGAAAGTGTTGCTGTTAGTTATTAGTCTGTTGAGATTTTCTACGTCTCCTTGGTTCAATCTTGGTAGTTTCTATGTGTCCCGAAATGTATTCATTTCTTCAAGGTTTTCAAATTTGTTTGTGTAAAGTTGGTCATAATCATCTTTAATGATTCTTTGTATTTCTGTGGAATCGGTTATAATTTCTCCTTTTTCATCTCTGATATTTATTATTTGGTTCTTCTCCACACTTTTTTTAGTTGGAGTAGCTAATGGTTTGTCTATTCTGTTTATCTTCTAAACAAACCAACCTTTGTTTTCTTGATCTTTTGTATCATATTTTTGGTCCCTGTTTCATTTAGCTCTGCTTGGATTTTAATTATTTCTACTAGTTTTGGGGGTTTGGCTTGTTCTTGTTCTTCCAGTTCTTTGAGGTGCAGCATTAGGTTGTTTATTTGAAATCTTTGTATTCTTTTGCTGTAAGTATTTATTGCAATAAACTTTTCTCTTAATACTGTTTTTGCAAAATTCTATATGTATTGGTATAATGTTTATTTTCATTAGTTTCAAGAAATATTTTGATTTCCTGTTTAATTTCTTTTTAGACCCTGGTATTGCTGATTCCTTCTGAGGGGGATTCTTATTCTAGCTCCCGCTTCTGGGTATCACTATGTCGACCTCAATAACAAACAGAGGCAGGCTCTGTAAGGGAAAATGGGGAATAGGGCACTGCAATGAGAAAACGTGTGAACTATATGCATATTCAGGGAGGTAAAGGAATACAAAGTGTTATAAGAAAAATAAGGGAGGATTACATAATTGTTTTGGGATAATTATCCTTGGCCACAAAGTTCAATAACGAGGGTGATGTGAGACCACTTAGTTTTAATAGGCAGTTGCTTGGCAGTTGTCCTTGTAGAAGCATTTTTAAAATTAAGGTTGTGATGAC
>NW_007744747.1:26014-26775 GCF_000696425.1 Galeopterus variegatus
ATGCATATTCAGGGAGGTAAAGGAATACAAAGTGTTATAAGAAAAATAAGGGAGGATTACATAATTGTTTTGGGATAATTATCCTTGGCCACAAAGTTCAATAACGAGGGTGATGTGAGACCACTTAGTTTTAATAGGCAGTTGCTTGGCAGTTGTCCTTGTAGAAGCATTTTTAAAATTAAGGTTGTGATGACTTTAGGGCAATCTGTGGCTTTGCAGAGTCCTTTTAACAGTTCTTGTTATCAAGCATATGGGGATAAGAAGTCCTCCCTTCATGGCTCTATTTGTCACAGGTTGTAACACAAGCAGCTCGATTTTGATCCTGAAAATGTTAACAAGTCACTATAGAAAATAGTACGGAGGTTCCACAAAAATTAATAAAGAGAACCACCACATGAATCACATGAACCAGCAACCAGCAACTGCATATATATCCAAAGAAAAGGACATCCATGTGTTGAAGAGATATCTGCAGTCCCATGTTTACTGCAGCACTATTTGCAATAGCTGAGGTAGGGAATCAACCCAAGTGTCCATCAACGAATGATTAGATAAAGAAAATACAATATATATACACAATGTAATACTATTTCAGGCACAGAAAAGAACAAAATCTTGTCATTTGCAGGACTATGGAGTATCATAAAGGATGTCATGCTGAGTGAAATAAGCCAGGCACATAAAGACAAATACCACATATTCTCACTCATCCATGGAATTTGAAAAATTTGATCTCATATGAATAGAGAATAGAATGGTGG
>NW_007744748.1:0-16004 GCF_000696425.1 Galeopterus variegatus
TGGGTTCTGTCACTTGAGCGGGGGAAGAGAGTTTCTAGAATGAGGGAGTGGCCACTCTTAGGAGTGATCTTAAGAGGTCAAGGAGGGAGAAATCTGAAAATGCCAATTGAATCTGATCCGAAGTGGGGTGACCATCATGAGAACAGAGCATCTTCAGCAGGGTGATGGGCTGCGAGCAAGCTGGAGAGCCTGATAGCACCGTAGGGACGACAGGGCTGGACCTATTGACTGAGAAATCTGCCTTTGAAGAAAAGGCGGGAGACACATGGTAACTCAGGGATGCGGAAAGAGGGAGACTTTTTAAAATTAAGAAAGCCTTGGGCATTTTTAGGGATGAACAGCATCCAGTTGAGAGGAGGAAGATGAAGATACAGGAAAGAGAGGAGATAATCAGTTCAAGTTAGAAGAAAGAGCAGGGTTCCTGGACAGGAGGGATAGAATCCGAAGTGTACACACAGGGATTGACCAAAAAGAGAAGAAAGGACCCTCCTGTATTGTAGGAGAGGGGAGCAGGACAGGAGGGTCGTGGGTTTCAGGCAGTGGACATGTGGTGCTTGCTTTTCTCTCTGTGAAATGCGAGAGGAGGCTGTTCATTAAAACCCAAGTGGTGGTTGATGCTGGTACACAGTCTCTATGTTGTTCGAACCTTGGTTTTCCCCTGTGGAGTGTGACTTGGTTGTTCATCCTGCTCTACACATTGTGTGCTGCTTTCCCCTGTCCAAATCTGGCCTTGGAAGTTAGGGTAGGTGTGGTGTGGCCAGATGGTCAGGAGCCCCCAAAATATCTGAATCCTACTCCAAACCAAAGTTGACTTTCTCATAGAGGGAGATATGCAAGTGAGGAGTAATGGAACGAAAAAAAGAAAAAAAAGCGACATTATATTGCTAACTTGACTTGGGACCCAGACCTCATTAGGAATAATTCTGGTAGGCTGGACTGCGGCACATGACCCGCAGTCCAAAGCCCCACGTCTGTCAACCCTCCCACCTCATCATCAAAACAAACAAAAAGCAAAGTTGAATTTCAGAACGTTCCTCATTCAAGCTGATCACGGGTAAAGAAGAGGGACATATGACATACTGCTTGTGTCCTCAGTGCCTTGGACAAGCTGGCCTCAGGCCCAATATGAGGCCAAAGTCTTGGCTTAGCTGCTAGAGCGTAAATAGTTAAGCTCTTTTGTTCCAAGACAGTTCTGTGCGCTGGAACAGCATCCAGAGGGTGGAGCCCTGATCAGCTGTGCTGGACAGCCTCAAAGAGGAAATCAATCCTTTCTTCCTGGCACGCACACCCAGACCTTCTTCCTGCAAATGCAGTGCCCTTCCCTCAATGACACAGAGACAAACTGCCCACGAAACCTGAGTTTGGTGGACATTTCTGGGTTTGGAGTAAATTCTTTCATAGTTAAAGTAAGTTATTACGCTTTTACACTTAGTGCTGGCCAAATACTGCCAGCACAAAAATGACATCAGCAATTAAAACCTTTGCTGTTGACCTTGCTGATCCAGGTGCCACCAGTTTTTCTTCCCTTTCTTTTATTGCAAACTTGTTTGAATCTTATACCTCCTGCCTTCCTTTTCTCACAGTTTGTATTGACTTCCTATCATTTACTTTCTACACCGGGTAATAATCTCAGAATTCATCAGTAACTTTCCAATAATTAAATCCAAAATTTTTATTAGTGTCTATTACCCTTGATGGTTATAGAATTGGATTCCATCCATTTGGCTTCTGTGGCACTGCATCCTCCTGGTTCCTGTTCCCATTCCATCTCCATGGATATTTACTGAAGCTCTTCCCTCAGCCTCTATTTCTTTTCTTCCCGGAAGACCTTTCGTGATCCCAACTAGCACCTCCATGCAGAAAACTCCAAAATTTATTCCTCTAGTCCTGCCATTTTTCTAGCTCTGGTTTCATCGTTCCAGACAAATTATTCATTGAGCCTACTGGATGCCCTGCTAGTATTTCAAATTCAATAAGTCTGATGCTGCATTAATCATCTCTTGGACTTAGTTGTTTTTTTTTTTTTTCCCACTAGAATGACTAGATGATCATCTGGATTGCAGCAGAATTTTTTTATTCTCTTTTTTCAAAACAAAATTGATTACACATATTTGTGGGGTGCAGAGCTGACAATCAGTATTTGTGTACAACATGTAAGGACCAGATCAGGATAATTCAGCAGACATTTTCTAACCAGACTGATCATCAGAATAATTTTGGGGTGGAATGCTGCACTTGGTATCATAAACTGATCTTCAGGTGGTTCCAGTGATCAGCCAAGTTGGAAGCACTGGTCTACAGAGGGGATTATTACAGTAGTTGATCTAAGGTCTCTTATAGTCATAGGATGTTATAAATTGATCCTGTACACTCTCTTCCTAAATTGGTATTGATATTAAATAGCAATGTGATACTGGAAAAGCCATTTTATCTCCTTGAGCCTCAGTTCTCCCATGTGTCAAATGAGTATCAGAACATCTGTGTCATTATTGCTGTGCTGAGTAAGTAAGGTTAGAGGTGGAAAATACACTGTTTAGTGACATATACATAGCAGGAACTTTCTAATTCCCTTGCCTCCACCTCTATCTTTTCTGGTCCGTTCTCCTCACCATTAAAAAATTGATTTTCTGCATCACTTTTATTTTGTCACTCTTGCTCATAACCTCGGTGGTTTTCCATTACCTTCAGCAATGATACTCAGACCCTTGCTCCAGATGCAAAAGTGTCTTTTCAAGATTAATTTGTGCTGTTTAAATACCTGTAATTTCTAATTTAGCATCGTGTAATTTGAAGTTTTGAAACAGATTGCTTTCTAAAAGTATGGATGTTAGTGGTTTTGAAATTTAGGTCATATCCCACCATTGAATGATATTTAAAAAAAATAATTGTTATCTTTCATCGTAGTCCACAAAAATGCATTTGGCCCTTTATAGCAGAAAACCATACATTTATAACAAAAATATTAAAAATAGTGGGAAATAGCGGAAAGCAATTCCGCTGTACAAGTATATGAAATATTTTATCTACATATATTTCTCTAAACCAGTAACTTCTGGGAATAGACCCTTGAGCGATTCAGCCAGGTCTACATTGGCTGTGAAACATATTCCCACTAAGCTGTAAAAGATTGATTTCAGATCAGTCTTTGAGCTGATAGCAGGAAGAGAGAGCGAGCATGAAAATTTTGGATGCCTGGATGGAGTCAGAGGTAGTAGCAAAAATAACTTAAACGTCTTCCTAGCATGGTTTTATTGTGCTGGCCTCCTTCAATCCCTACAGGTCATTTAGTTTTTATATTGTAAGGTGCATTTTTACTCTGCTTTATCCAGTTTCCTTTGATGATCAGGATTGACGAGTACTGTTATTAGCTGTTTTGGGTATAAAGAGCAAAAAGGCTTTTCGTAGAACTCTTTAAACCTGAGCTCCCTCCCAGACAGGCACCAAGATCTTAAAGAGGAAGGGATGGTAGGCAGTTATTTTTAAACATTCCTTTCTTACATCTACCTTCTTATTTTTAATTTCTATAGATTGTTTCAAGGTATGGCTCCTCCATTATTTATTTAAGAATACTCCTATTGATGGGCCTTAAAATTCTTTCTATTATTATTACCAACAATGCTATAATAAACATCCATATATGTGATGTACCTGTGTACACTTATGAGCATTTGTTTAAAATTTATCCCTGGAAGTAGGGAAGGGAGGCTGTGTTCTGGACATGGGTCGTCTCAGTGAGTCAGGAGCAGTACCAATGTTTTCCAGAGTCACTTTTAGAAAAAAGATGCAGATAGAGTGGGGAAGAAATTGGAGGTGACAGTTTCCTTTTTCTTGTTGTTATCTACTTCTGCAAGAATTTTATATTTTAAAGTAGAAATGAGTTGAGTTTTTAAATTAAAAATTAGCAATATAGGAAGCTAACCACGTACTTTGGCAGGAAGATGGTGAAAATACACTGGCCCGTGCTTACCCCTGAGTGGCCAGGAGGGCCACTGACCCAACTTCACAGCACAGAGGCAGGGGTTTTAGGGTTCCCTCTCTCAGCAAGAGTGGGCCTGTGCACACACAGACAATCTCTTGTATTAACCACAAATTTGCTTCCAAAAGGAGTGTTCACCTTCAAATTTGATTTTGTAAAGAAGTGTTTGGTTGGGCCTCAGCGCTTTCACTGCTACTTACCCCTTGGAAAGTCTCCTTCTATGTTTTTGTGTTCCTTCAGCTCTTCCTCCCCCTCTCCCTTACAGATCTGGAGTACATCTGGATTATTTCCGTAAATTTTCATTTCAGAACTTATAGAGAAAGCTGGTTAAGAAACCTGATGTGCCACTTAATGTGAGTCATGCTGATCTGAGCAAGGGACTTGATTTTCCAGAGCCTCAGTCTCCCTACCTATAAAGTGGTGATAAAGAAATCCCCATTGTAATGGGTTATTGAAGGAACCAGACATGAGATCCCTTATGAGATGATAGTGATATCTAAAGCTCCTGCTATGGCTCCTGGTGCATGCTAGGAACTGGGAACATATTTTTATCATTTCTTATAGGTATGTGTGATAGTCAATACCAAATTACTTTCCATGTGTATAACACATGCTGCTGAAGGAGGAGAAAAGAAAGCAGAAGATAACAGAGAATATTGAAGATTTCTCCTAATTCCCTGAGGTCTCCTTTGATCTCTTTCCTTTGTTGAGGACTCTTTTCTGCTGTTATCCTACAGGCAGAGCAAATAGATTCTATTCGTAAGATATTTGAGTTCCTCCATGCCTTTATAATATTTTCTTTCACCGCTTTTCTGCCAGAAAGAACATAGCAATGGTCAGAGAGGCTGGCATGAAAGGAAACTATCAGTGGAAGAGGACCACTGGTGGCTGGTAGCTCACCCAGAAAAGGTCTGTCTTGTCAAGGAATTGTTCTTTATGGGGATTTGGTTTGGTCTGTTCAGTCTAAGCATCAAATTCTCCCTCCTAAAGTAAAAATGTTTTCATTAATTTTTCTCTAATAGACATACTACATTTTTTTTTAAAAAATTGAGAACTGAGAGTAAAGTCTAAGAAACCATTCACAAAACCTTTAAGATTCTTTTATTTAGTGAAAAGTATTTCCTCTGAGTATACCATAATATTTCTTACCAGATGCCTATTGATGGATATTTGGGCTATTTACATTTAAAAAAAAATTTTAATGCACAGTTCAGTGGTGCATATTCCTGTACAAGTTTTGCCTGTAAATCTACATTTTTCCATTAGATAAGTTCTTACATGTGTAATTTCCCAATAAAAGCATGCATTTTTGAAATACTTTTAATACATTTTTTAACTTGCTTTCCACGTTACAAGGTGCCAGATCACAAAAGACCTGTAAGTCACATAAATGCATTTTAGATTTAATGTGAAAACAATGGTGAACCAATGAATTCTTTAAAGCAGGAATGTGATATAGTCACAGTTGGATTTTAAATGGCTGTGTTGGTGAGGGTTCAGTAGCAGACAACAGAACACTCAGTACAGTTTTATCAGAAAGGGATTTATTACAGGGTATTAAGCAGCTTACAGACTTGTTGGAAGGGCTGGAGAAACCAGCTCTAGGCTGAGTTTCCAGAAACAACGATTGCACAAGTCACACTGCCATGCAGATGGGCCGAAGACCTGCTGCATCTGCAGCTACCACTTCCTACTCAAGAATCACACTGCGATGGCCACACACAGAAAAACTGCTAAATCAGGAGCTGCTGCTACTACCACGGCTTAGGCTTGGCAACCAGGAAGTTAGGGACCAGCTGGACATCAGAGTAATGTTCCCCAGTCCTGGCTGCACATCAGAATTACCTGGAGTGCTTTACAAAAGTACCCATACTTGGTCAGCACCCCCAGAGACTGTATTTAATTGATCTGGAGCAGGGCCCAGCCATAGTACTGAAAACAAAACAAACTCTGGGTAATGCTTGTGCAAAGTCAAGGTTGAGAACCATTGCAGAGGACCTCCACAAGCTGTCACAGGATAACCAAATTGCTTCCCTGCTGATGCTTTCAGGAGACCGGTGTGGCTACCACTTCACCATACTCACTCTGTCCTCTGACCTGGAGGATAAATCTGCCTGGAAATTCTGTTTTTTTAAAAATGAAGAGGGAAGATAGATTGAGAAATATAGTTCTTAAGCATGTCAGCCTTTGTTCAAGCTGGCAGGCTGAAGTGGAATTAAGGGAACCAGTCTGCAGATTTTCCACAATAATTCAGTGTGAAGATTATGAGGGATATTAACTCAAAGGATATAACACTTGATATAAGAAGACCAGTGGAGGATGGAGTAGAGGACTTTGCTACTAGTTCAGATAATTACTGAATGAATAACTAAGGATAATGAAGACAGGGAGTAGGAACCTATTAAGAGAAGAATTTAAGAGGTGGAAGAGGGTGGACCTGGTCTTTTTAGATGTGCGATCAATTGAAAGGGAAAAGGGAGATAGCTAGAATTTGGGGTTGGATCAGTTGTTGAATGGTTGGGCCATTATCTTGGAAGGGATGCATTGGGGTTTAGGTGGAGAACAATGAATTTAGATTTAATCATGTTCAGGAGACAGTTCAGTAGCCAAATCTGGATATCAGGAGAGAGAACTGAACTGGAGGTGGATATTTAGAAATAACTGACTCTGAAATTTTAACAAATGCCTGGGAGTGAGTGAGGTCATCCAGGGATAGGATCTGGGGCACAGTAATGAGAAACACCAATATTTAAAGGAAGGGCAAAGAAGAGCCCGCACAGGACATGGGGGAAAACCAGCAAAATATGATATCAAAAGTTAAGGGAAGGATAGACATTTCTCCAAAGAAAAGATGTTCGACATCATTAGTCATTAAGGAAATCAAATCAAAACCACAATGAGATACCACTTCTCACCCACTAGGGTGTCTATCTTTAAAGAGATGGACAGTAGCCTGTGTCCATGAAGATGTAGAGGAACCGGAACCCTCACACATTGCTGGTGTAGCCACTTTAAAAAATGATTTGGCAGTTCCTCACAAAGTTAAACATAGAGTGATCACATGACTCAATAATTCCACTCCTAGGTATATCCCAAAGAAAACTGAAAATATGAACCTGTCCCCACAAAAACTTGAACATTAATGTTCATTGCAGTGTTGTTTGTAATAGCCAAAAAGTAGAAACAACTCAAACACCCATCAATTGATTAACAGATAAACAATATGTGATGTAGACACACAATGGAATATTATTTATCCCTCAAAAGGAATGAAGTTCTGATGTATTCTACAACATGAATGAACTTTCAAAACATGCTAAGTTAAAGTAGCCGAATACAAAAGGCCACATATTATATGATTCCATTTACATGAAATGTGCAGAATAGGCAAATTTATAGAGAAAGTAGATTAGTGTTTTCTAGGGGAGGGGAAAACAGGGAGTGACTGTTAATAGGTACAGGGTTTCTTTCTGGGGAAATAAAAAATTCTGAAATTAGATAGTGTTGATTGATGCACAACTTTGTGACCACACTAAAACCCACTAAATTGTACCCTTTAAAAGGGTGAACTTCATGGTATGTGAATTACATCTCAGTTTAAAAAGAAACCTCAAGGGAAGAACACATTCAAAAAAAATATCTAGAGGTCAAAATATCAATTGCTGCCAAAATGCCAAGCTTCTACTGCAAGAAGTAACACTGACAAGAGCAATTTCAGCTGTGTGGTACAGTTGCAAATCATATCGAGGAGTAAGCAGGAGGTGAGAAAGTATAGACTGAGTACAGACAATACTTTCAAGAAATTTTGATGGGAAAAGGAGGAGAAAAATAGAGCAATAACTGGTAAGAATATGAGGAAGAAAAATGCTTTGAGGTGTTGTTTCATTTTTATTTGGGCAGGAGAGCGACTCATGCATCAGGTAATGCTGATAGAGAAGACTCGGTAGCATAACAACAGGAGTGACAGGAAAATACATAGATTGCAAACCCCTGAGAAGTCAGGTCACAGGGCTTGGAGTTTGAGAAGGGTAGAGAGCATCTGAATTAACTATGTTGGAAAATAAAGGATAGAGGTGACTAGTAAATAAAGCTGCTGGGCGGCTCTGAAGGTCCCATTGACTATGGTAGCATTCCTTCATTCATTTGCTCATGATACTCGTCACTGAACACCTACTCTGTCCCAAGGACAGCATACCAAGTGGTATGCTTCGTGTGTGTGTGTGTGTGACAGAGACAATCTAGGGTTGGGATTTTGCAGGGAGAATGCGTTGGAAGTCCAGCAGTGTGAGAATTGAGGGAGTTGGTAGGAGAGTGACTTAAGTGAAAGCCCACATTGGCTGAGACAGACAGGGAGGGACGTGAGTTTAGAAATGAGCTAGTAAAGAAGAAAGTAGAAAAGTGACTTGACTACAGGTCTCAGGAAGGTCAATGAATATGAAATATGAAAATATGAAAAGGAGTACGATTTATGCATGTTTCCTCAGTACTGCCATGCTGAATGTTATAGGTTACAGTATCCTCCCAACAGCAACTATTATTTTCATAAGAAGAAACAGAGGCTTAGATTAAGAAACTTGCTCACAGTTCACACATCCTGAACATGGCAGCATTGCTACTAGCCTTGGGCACCTGACTCCAGAGCACTTGCTCTAACCATTGAGATACTTTGCAGCTCCAGGTACTGTATACATAGCTGAGTGAGAGATTTGGAAGGATAGGAGTTGTGGTTATTAGATTGTAATGTTTTAATCTGGGAGATCAGACACGAGCATTTCAAGTGATGACAAAGAACCAGGGCCTCTCCATGGCATGTGGGTAGCAAAAATAGAATGGTGAGAAAGGTCATTGAAATTATGGAAATAAAGGAATTTTTTGAGGCCATCTTTTGGATGTATTGTCCACCTATACATTCAACTTTCTGAGAATGATTGCAGAACTTGAAATGGAGAGGAAAACTGTGAATTAAACTGATCTTGGAATTGTTTTTCTTTCTCTTTCAAAAAAAAAAAAAAGGTGAAATATCTGTTCAGACTCTAATCAGATGCTTCAAGATTTTTCCTGTGAAAAATCAGAAAATTCTGGTATAATAGCAAAGAATTTTACCTTCTTGATGAAACCTCAGGAAAAATTGGTCTTGACTGCGTTCAGTTTCTGATGAAGTTAATGACTTTATCAGTGGAAAACAAACTTTGATGCCAATATATACACTGCTGAAGATAGCAATGATTCATACAGACATATGGAGCTTCTTTCTCCAGTGGACCATCAAAAATATCGGGTATACTCCAGTCTCAAGTCTTTCCCACTTGTTCCCTTTGCCTAGAACATTCTTCTGTCAGATATTTGCATAGATCACTCACAACTTCCTTCTGATCTCTGCTCAAATGGCATCTTCTTAGAGAGGTCCCTGATCTCCTTTTATGAAATGTCACTGTGCACTTTCCCCAGGAGCGCCTGTCCCCTATACCACACTTTACTTGTTAATTTTCTGTTTCTTCCACAGGGATCTATGCTCCACCAAGGCTGAGACATGGTCAGTTTAGTTCACTTCTGTTATCTCCAGCACCTAGAACAGCGTCAGGCACTGAAAATATAGATTTGTTCAACGAATGCTCCATCTGTGCAGAGTGCAAAATTTTGTCTGAGGATCTGTAGAAAATGAAAGCTTATGTTTTTTTCAGTTGTTTTCTTTCACTGCTCACTCCTAACTAGTGCTTGAGGCTTCCCATGTATACTTCTGGCCGTTCTATCACCACTCTGCAAGCTGCTCTCCTTTCCCCACACTGCTTTGCCTCAAGCATAAATAGAGCCTGTTTATTTCCTTCTCCAAGGCTGTCCTAACATGTTTACTAAATATGTGAGGCTCTCGTTGCAGTGAATTCTTATAATTTTATGTTGCCTTGGTATCTATTTTGAATACAAGTTTAACTTTCTCATTCTAGAAGCAGGGCTCAGTCACCCATGTCATAATTTCCAGTTCTGCACCACACCCAAATGGCTTAGGTGGTGGCCAGAGATAAGAAGTTAGAGGCATCTCTCTGGCCTAGCAGACTGGGCTCCCCACCCTTCTGCTGCTTCTTATAAAAGGGACCATTCAGGCATTTGCCCATGAACTTGAAGTGACCCACATGGTATCCCCTTATATATACTGCTGCATAGTTGCCATGTGCTTCTCTCTTTCTACTGGGATCTTCATTCCTGCCCTCCCAACTCATCACATCCTCCTTGACCAGGATGTCTAAGTAAAAATCTTTGAACTTGTTTCTTATTGCGGTGGTGGATTGAATTTGCACCTTCCATCTGAAGAGCCAGAGGCTGCCCCAGGCCGGGTTTTCCTGGGACACTGGGGGACACAAAGCCAGGCTCCCAGCATCAGAGCGATGGCCAGACAGGCGTAAACTGGACATGGGTCAGACAAGAGCCACAAGTGTGTCTGCCCATATAAACAAGGATCCCATGTGAGGAAGCCCCTGATCCCAGGCTGGACAACTAGGCATTAGGCCTTCCACCAGATATATTAGTTTCTGTTGCTTATAATAGAATATCTGAAAGTGGGTAATTTATAAAGAAATGAAGCTTACTTATTAACGTTTTGAAGGCTGGGAAGTTCATGGTCCAAGACGAGCATCTGGTGAGGGCCTTCTTCTGGATGGAAACTCTCTACAGGATCCCATGGGACACAGGGTATCACATGGTGAGAATTGCAAGAGCCCCCTCATGGGTTCCTTATAAAGCCACCAGTCCACATCCATGACAAATCATTACCCCATGAATTCATTCACGAGGGCAAAGTCCTCAGGATCCAGTCACCTCTCAAAAGCTCCACCTTTTGAATGTCGTAATTGGATTTCCAAGACGCTTAACACTGTTACAGTGTGGACCGAGTTTCTAACACATAAACTTTCTGGGGACACATTTGACCCATAACACCAAGTAAAAGAAGTATCTGGTGAAAAGCGCACTGTCAACACCCATGTCCAGCTCCTAGTCATTTCCCATCAGCGCAGGGCTGCTAGCTGCCGAGTGCTGGAACCTCAGTTTAGCTCTCAAAACACTCATAAGAGGATTACAGAGCAGAAAAAGAAAATTTGGAACTCAGTACATTTGTCATCATCTGTCACAGGGGTTCCTCTCTGGCTACTTCCCTTGGCTCTAGCCATCCTATAGGTTGCTGAGATCTGTGACCTGTTCTTCCTTGGATCCAAGCTGCTTCTCCCACCTCCTCCTTTTACTGAGCCTCTCCCATCCCATGAATCCCAAACACAGAGGAAGTGACAGAACAATTCCTTTCTCTGACCAGACAGGTGACAAGTTAAAATTTCCTGGCATTAGAAAAACAAACAAACAAGTCAAGAAACTGTCATTGCCCCCGCCAAAACAAAACACTCCGAAATTTCTTCACTACATTATCTTACTTGTAATTACATTACGAATTAGCTCCAAGGACTTTAGTCTTCCATAAACAAAGTGATCATTTGAGTCTTTCCTCCACCTCAATACAGTTTCCTCTCCATCACACCTCTCTCTTAGAATTTCCAAATAGTTATAGTTTCAAAAACTACTTCAGTACACACACACACACACACACTCTCTCTCTCCCCCTTTCTTGACTTGCAATATGAAAATCACCCTGCTTGAGTGCAGAATTGAGATAGTGAGGAGTAACACCAGAGGCACAGAAAAGATTGTAGTAATTGTAATAAACAGGCGATAGATGGCATGGGCTTGGACAAGAGTGATGGCTGTGGGTATGAAGAGAAGTAGATGGATGTGAGCAATATTTAGGAGGTTCAATCCACAGGAGCTAGAAAGTGAGTAGATTTGGGGTGAAGGGTGAGGGACACTAAGGAATCAAGGATCTGTCTTGATTCCTGGCTTGGCAAACTTTTGGTATTGCTTCAATCTTTTCAATCCAAGTGTTCTCATAAAAAAAAAAAAAGCCCAAAAATTCAAGGTAAACTTTTATATTTATTGGCTTCATGCTTCTATTCATATAAATCTTTCATTACAGGAAAGATTGTGGCTTCTATATCCCACTTCAAAGATAAAAGCAAAGCCAAAAAAAGGATATAGACGCATCTATAACTTTTGAGACTTTCTGCAGCTTAATCTATGCATCAAATAAGTAATCATTGATGTCTTTAATCGTAAGGCAGAGACATCTTATTTAATTTTTGGCAATAGAAAACTATACTAGACGTTGCAATATGGTTCTGATGATGACTGCATCTTATCTGATCATATGCACTAAGCAACCTAGACCACTTGGTATGAAGCAATATTCTTGTAATACAGCAACACTTTTTATTTTACGAAGACATAGTTCGAAATAACAGGAAGAAAACTTTAAAAAAAATCTTTTTAAGCATTTCACTGACCCCTTGAAACATAGTGCATAGACCTCAAGTTAGAACTTCTGAGTTCTAACCAAGGCAGAAGATGGATTGTTCAGACAGAGTTTGAAGATGTAAGAGTTAATCAGATTGGAGTTCCAGAGAATACTGTTGAAAGATTTGGGAGCGTGGGGAACAGTGGGGCATGGGTTGGTAAGAACAAGTAGCAAGAAGCTTGAGGGTGAGAACACTGGGTGAACAGGAAGACTTGGTTTGGTTGCCAACAAGATGATTGGAGTGTGAAGTGGCTGATTGGAAGATGGCCGCAGACTTCATCCTCTCACTGATGGAGAAATGCACTCTTCTCAGAAGGTTCCAGGGACGTGGATTGATTACAGCCCCAAAGGAACCCTAGTCTCTTGTGGATGGGAAGCTCTGGCCCCGTAGAAGGAGTAAGCAGGGTTTCTTACTGAATAGTTGGGGTCTTGGGGCAGCTAACACATCTTGGAAGCATTTCAGAACTGTTTAATGCTTATTTCTCTCAGTGTTCCGTCTCGGCCTCAGTTGTCTCTTACAAGGAAATGAAAAGGAAGTACACTGCTCCTTGTTTTCACTAATCTGGAACCAAGAAAGATAGATTTTTAAAAAGAAAATCAACCCGATTTTTCTTTTCTTTTTTTCCTAATTTTTGTTTCCATTTTATTTGTGTTTATTTTTGTGGGGTACAGTGTGTTGTTTCAATAGATGCACGTATTATGCAATGGCTCATTTAGGGTAGATAGCATAGTTTTGTACCCATTAATCCACCCTATATATTTCCCTCTCCTCACCCTCCCAGCCTCTGTAAACCATTATTCTGTTCTCTACTTCTATGAGAAACCGCTTTTTTTTTTTTAAAGATTCCACATATGAGTGAGACTATGTGGTATTTGTCTGTCTGTGCCTGACTTACTTCACTTAACATGACAGTTTCCAGTTCCGTCCATGTTGCTGCAGATGATAAGATATCATTTCTTTTCATAGCTGAATAGGATTCCACTGTGTGTATATACCACAGACTTTTTATCGATCCATCCATAGATGGGCAATTAGGTCGATTCCATCTCTTGGCTATTGTGAAAGCACTGTGATGAACATGGGAGTGCAGGTGTTTTTTGATATATTGATTTCATTTCCTTTGGGAATATACCCAGTAGAGGGATAGCTGGGTCATAAGGTGAATCTAGTTTTAGTTTTCTGAGAAACGTCTATACTGTTTGCCACAATTGCTGTATCAATTTACATTCCCACCAACAGTGTAGGAGGGTTCCCTTTTCTCTGCATCCTCATGTTTCTTTCATATCTGTTATCAAAGTACCTTATTGTATTTATGTCTCTTTTGAGAATCTCTCTTCATTTCAAACTTCTGGGAAAGATTGCACCTGGTTTGCAGGAAGGATCCAGGCATTTAAAAAAAAAATATTTCATACATATCATCCACAGTGACACTGGGTTATGTTGTTCCTGTTTTTCTCTCCCATGGCATCATGTTCCTTTCCTCCATATACTTATAGCTTAATAAAGTAAAATTTAAAACTCTGATTAGTATCTGTCTCTCACTAAACTGTAAGTGCCAAGGGAGCAAAAGTCATAGCTATTCTACTTCCTCTAGTATCCCCAGTACCTAACCCAGTACCTGGCATGGGTAGTTGAACAATAAAATATTTCTTGATTGATTAAATATATGCTTAAAGAAATGTTTTGCATTTTTTATCCTCCTTTGCATATTTTCTATGAGGAAAACATTTTAATTTGTTTTTAAGGCAGAACATTTTCTCACTTGAGGGGGGAATCTGACCATGTCTACAAAGAACAAATTGTACAAGATTGTTAACAATGCATGTGTAAATAATTTATGAATTAAAATATCTTTTGGGTGTTCATTATTCGAGTCAGATGTTTGCATTGTCTAATTCTCATTGATACTGTTTAGTTTTTTTCTCTTTGGTGGTATAATTGAACTTCTATTCTTCATCGCTGAAAAGAGGAAAGAGATGTCATTAGGTTTGACTTTTATTTCTGGCTTTATATGTGACTTTGGGCAAGTCATAAACTGTGAGCCTAAGCCTTATCAGCTGTAAGATGGGGAAAAACTCACTTGGCTATATTGTGTCTCCATAGAATGTTGTGAAGATAAAATGAAATAATTATATAGGAATTTTTTTTGTAAATATGTTCAATATATACGTATGATGGCCAAACCTTAGGTTAAATGTTTCACATATATTTTCATATTTAATTCTCACGAAAACATGTTAACTATCTTTTCTCTCCCCCCTTCCACTCCTGTTGTTCTCTCTAACCACTCCACTGAATAAAGCATTTGTGCCCACCACTGCACTGGGTGTTTTCTTCTCAGGGTCACTACTGGCTTCCACGTTGCCGGTGCCAGTGGTCAATACTTCCCTCCTCTCATTCAAGCCCTCTGTAGCACGACAGTACATCACTCCCTCTTTCTGAACCACTTTCTTCCCTTGGCTCTATAACTACCCTTCCATGAGTTTCCTGCATTGTCCTTATCTTGTATTTATGCCTTCTAAATATTGGAGATCTCCAGAGCTCAGACCTGGACCACTTCTCTTTTCTATATCGACATACTCCTGCAGGGATCTTATTCAGTCCTCATAGCTTGAATATATTTTATACCCTGATAATGCCCACATTTTAAGATCCATTCTTGACCCGAATGCATACTAATATATTCAGTGGCCTACTCAATGTTACCATGTTGATGTCTAATCGATATCTGTAACTACACTCATTATAGTTCCTCTCCACTTACCTTTTCCTTGTTCTGTCTTCCCCACTTCAGTAAGTAGGACCTCCATTCATCTAGTTACATAGGCCCAAAACTTTGGAATCATTCTTATCTTATTTCTTACAACTCACCGTCTATCAGAAGTTATGTTGAGTTGACATTCCAATTCATCATGAATCTGACTCATAGAACCTTTCTACTTTGAGCCCCCACTGTCTCTTGCCTGTACTATTATTGCCTTTACCTGGTCGTTCTTACCCATTCCCAGTTCCCTAGAGTCTGTTGCCCACATGGGAGCCAAAGTGAACCTTTCAAAACATGAGTGGATCATGATACTCCTCTACTCAAAAGTGTTCAACGGCTTCCCATCTAACTTTATTCTCAGTTAGAATAAAATCTAAAATCCTACTATGGCATATAAATTCCTATAAATACCTATATCCCAGGCTACTTTTTAAACTCAATTTCGCTGTTACTGGGCACCAGCCTCACTGATCTTGCTTTTTATCAAATTTGCCAGAATATTCGAGGCTGGGGGTCTTTTATCTGCTTGAAATGCTCTTTCCCAAATATTCACGTGTCACTGCCGCACATCCTTCCTGTCTCTGCTCCAGTGATTCCTCCTCAGAGGCCTTACCAGATCCCACTCTTCTCTGATCACTATTAGCTTATCTAGAATTATTTTCTTTGGAACAATTATTGCTATCTGAGAGTACAATTCATGTTAACCTTTTTTTATCATAAGCTGCATGAGGGTAGTTCACTGTAGCATCCTTACTGTTTAGAACAGTGCTCAGATACAATAGTGTAATATATATATATGTATTTTTTTTTTCTCTTTAGTTTTGGAGACCCCCCTGTGGTCAATCTGAGTTTTCTTCTCTTATAAGAAAGGTAA
>NW_007744749.1:0-890 GCF_000696425.1 Galeopterus variegatus
GTGGTGCTGACAACACCAAGTCAAGGGTTAAGATCCCCTTACCGGTCGTCTTTTTTTTTTAAAAAATGAAAGTCTCTTCCTTACTTTATACCACGTATGAAAATTAACTCAACATGGATCAAAGACCTAAATGTAGGAGCTAAAACTATAAAACTCTTAGGACAAAACATAGAGAAAAACATGATTCTGAATTTGGCAGTCATTTCTTGGATACAATACCAAAGGCACAGGCAATCAAAGTAAAAGCAGATGAAGTGGACTAAATCAAAATTAAAAACTTCTGTGAGTCAAAGGCCACAATCAACACAATGAAAAGCAATCCACGGAATCAGACAAAATACTAACAAATCATGTATCTGATAAGGGGTTAATATCCGGAATATATAAAGAACTCCCACAACTCAACAACAGCAGCAACAAAATAACCCTATTACAAAATGGGCAAAGGACGTGAACTGACATTTCTCCAAAGAAGATACACAAATGGCCAACAAGCACACAAAAGGTGCTTATCACGACTGGTCACGAGGAAAATACAAATCAAAACGGCAACGAGATACCACCTCACACCCACTGGGTTTGCTTCTGTAAAAAAACAACAGAAAACAGCAAGTGCTGCTGAGGATGTGCAGAAATTGGAACCCTGGCACTATTGGCGGGAATCCACACATACAGTGGAACACCGTAAGGAAGTTCCTCGAAAAATTAGAAACAGAACTGCCACGTGATCTGGCACTCCCTCGTCTGGGTATATGCCTCGCAGGGCTGAGAGAAGAGATCTCCGCACACCCACGTTCACAGCGCGTGATTCACAATAGCTGAAACACCGAGGCAACCCAAGCGTCCACTGACGGCTGAAAGGACGGACAGACAAAATGTGGTCTATCCAT
>NW_007744749.1:1670-16003 GCF_000696425.1 Galeopterus variegatus
GATGGTGGTGACGACTCCACAGCAATGTGAACGTACTTAATGCCACTGGACTGTATACTTCCTTAAAAATCACATTAGAAATGGTTCAGTGGTAAATTTTATGTTATATTTTAGCACATTGAAAACTGGAAAAAAAGTTTCCCCAAAGATTAATAAGATGTCAAACAGCAGAAAAATACGAAAAGCATAGTAATGGGAAATTTTGAAAAGAGAAATACAAACAGCCAATATACTTAATGAAAAATGATCAAACTCATCTACCATCAAGGAAATGCAAAATTAAAGCACTGATCATTTTTGCCCACCAAATTGGTAAAAAATAAAAATAAATTAAACCCATGAGTCATAAGGCAGTTGGGTTGGGAGAACACACAGTCCAGGCTCGCCTTGGCAGGTGGCAGGAGTGGGAATCTTATGGGTTCAACTTTGGAAGCAAAGTCCAGCTGTGTGTCCTACAAGCCCTGGGCTGCACACCGGCCTGAGGCCTGGGCAGTGAGGGTCTGTGCAGGAGCCTCCCCCCAGCAACCCCGCCCCCTCAAGCCAGGCCACTCACCCTTCAGCTCATCAGCAGCAAAAAAGGCAGCAAGGCAGTCTTCCAGGGTGACTACAGGCCCCCAAAACCAGCTGGGGGTACAGGACACCACAAACCTAGAGACAGAAAGGGGACACTGGGGTGCTGCCAGGGCCTGGGCAAGAATAAGACTTAGGGGAACTGTGGCTGAGGTCTGTCCAGGCCTGAGCCCCAAAAGGACGCTGAAGGACCAGAGAGGCAGCTTGGCATGGTGGGTAGCGGGCAGAGGCCTGGAGCCAGACACCTCCCTGTCCTCGGGCAAATGACATCACCTCTCCCAAGCCTCGCCTTCCTCATCTGTGAGGGGCATGGTATGCTGTCCCCTCCTCCTGATGGCCATACAGGTTCCTGGTGTCAGGCAAGTGGAGCAGGGATCATGGCAGGCAGCAGGGGCTGGGAATGCTGCCCGCTGCTCTTCTGCCAGGGCCAGGCTGTGCTCTGTCACCTTCCCTTCCACCTGCCACTTGGTCAGTCTCCCCACTGTCACCTGCCCTCCAGCTCCATGTGACCATCTGATCCAGGCTCTCCCAAAGTGGCCAAGGACCTCTCCTCCCAAATTAAGCAAGCTCCTGTGCATCCATCAGCCCCCAGCTCCCTTCTGGACTCCCCTGGTCCCTGCAAATGCTTGTGCTTTGTTGCGTGGTCTGTCTCTGCCCAAGAGAGCCAGGACAGGACCCCGCTTGTGTCCCTGGCTGCTGGGAAGGTAGGCAGGAATGTGGGCATACCGTCGGATGTACTCCACAATGAAGGCCAGCCAGCCCTGGGCGGCGTAACTGTCCCCACAGGCGCCAGGCTTGGCCGGCACGTTCTGGTAGATGGCCGAGTGGAGCTTGGCCAAATCCTCCTTGCCAGGAATGGGTAGTGACAAGTCCTGGAATGTCTCCACTGTGGTGGACACCTGTGGGGTTGAAGGTCAGCCTGGTGCCCATCTTCTGGCAGTATTTGCACCCCAAACCCCAGCTGGAAAGTCAGGGGCAGGGTGCCTGCTCCCCAGGCCCTGGACAGGGTAGCCCTGCAACCATGGCCCTCCCCTGGAGAAAGGCAGGGAGCACCAGGTGGAGAGCCCACCCCACCTCCTATTCCGGGGACACCCACCCGGTCACAGGTGAGACACTGCACGAGGCTGAGGATGGAGCCGTCGAAGATGTCCGAGATGACACTGCGGTAGCGCTGCTCCTTCCGCCTCCGGCTACCCGTGCTCAGCACCTGGGCTGGGGGCACAGCACAGGACTAGGCTCAGCCTCCACCTGCCTGGCTGGGGCAGGGCATAGGCACCTGGGCTTCCTCTGCCAGGACGTGGGGTGGAATCTTTGGGTCATATGACTGGGTATGCACTTCACCTCCTTGACCCTTGGCCTCATCCACTGTAAAATGGGGCTCGCCCACTCACGGCTCAGGGGTGCTATAAGGGCTCAGAGACACTGCATGAAGGGCACACAGCCTAGCCCCCGGCAACAAGTGCTGGAAATGGCAGCCACGGGCACGGTTCCGAGCTCGGCCCAAGCTGGTCTGCCCTCCCGCCGCCCCTCCGCACCTTTCTTGAGCACGTACGATGGCCCCATCCTCACGGGGCTGGCACGAGGAGGGCTACTGGACAGCTTGGCGTGGCCCTCGCGGTGGTGGACAGGGCTACAGGGGCGAGAGGAGCTGCGTAGGTGGGCATCATTGTCTGGCTCTGGGGGCAGAGAGGGGACTGTGCTGGGTCACAGCAGCCAAGGCAGCCAGGCTGCGAGTCCTCATGCCAGCTCTGGGGCCCAGGCCAGAAGAGGACCTGTCAGCATCTCCTCATGGGACTACGGCCTGAACCCAATGTGGACAGGTTGGCCAGTATGGGGCTCAGAACCCTTGACCTTGGTGTGATTAATACCACATTCTAACCAACTGAGCTAGCCTGAACCCAATGTGTATCTTCTGTCCTGTGCCCAACCCTGGCCCCAACGAACACACCAGGATGGTGTCATCCCTTAGGTTTCCAGCTGAGAGCTCAGGGCTCTGGGGCAGGACTCAGAATTGGGCTCCAGCCTTATTAGCTAAGTGAACCTGGACACATCACTCAGCCTCTCCAAGGCTGACCTCTCACCTGTATCCTGAGTCTAGTGGTGGAACCCACCCCTAGGGTGGGCTACTGCGTGCTGGCATTTGGTACCCAGTAGGTACTAGACAAATGAGGATGTGACTCCTCCCAGCTGTCCTGCACAGCTCCCAGCTGTCTGATACCTGGTGTCCGGCAGGGGCTGGGGGACCGTGGTGATGGTGGCTGAGACTCCGTGGGCTGGTTGTCGAGGGTGGCCATGGCGGTGTCCACATCAGCATCCTCGTCCACTTGCTCTGAGTTCGTGCGCTGCTGGCCCCAGGAGAACTTGCGGTCCTTCATCCGCTCCTTCTCGGAGATGGCGCGGCCTGCCTCGTCTGGAATCAGCAGCTCTGTCTCGGCCTGCGAGGTACCCCCACCGTGACTCTGCCCATCACCCTCACCCCGGTCACTATTTGAATCACAGGACAGGAACTCATCCTCTGATGGGCTCCGGTCGCCCTCCCGTTTCTCATCTGTGTCGCTTGAGTCCGAGTCCCGAGCCTCTGTCAGTGCTGCCACCGCTGCCACCACTGGCTCCTTGAGCTCTTCATGCAGCTGGTCCATGAGGCAGCGCAGGAACTCCTGGGTGTCCTGGAGCAGGGGACAGGAGAAACCAGCCTCAAGTGCCCACTGCTGCTGCCATCGAGGAAGCCAGCCTCTGCCTGGCAGGTCCCTGGTCCCTTGCAGCAGCTTCCCATGGCACTCTTGTCCTAATCCCCATTCTACCAAAGAGGACACTGAGGCTCAAAGAGGCTAAGGGACTCCTCCCAAGACACACAGCCATAAGGTGGCAGAGCCAGATGCACATCCAGGTCCATCCAACTCCCCAGCTCATGCTCAGAGTCACCTGCGACTCTGCATCAAGCTCGATGTGGGCAGGGAAAGAGGAGGTGGCATGTTCAGCCTCTCCAGGTACCTTGCTCTCTAAAGCAGAGGCCGGTGGGGGCAGGCAGGAGCCTGGGGAGGGATGAGGGGGCATGACTCTGACAGGGCTCAGCTGAGCTGTGTGCTCCCCACAGGCCAGGCCACCTCTGTGCCTGCCCCTTCCCTGGGCTATCCCTGCTCTCCCATCCTGCCACCAGCCCCCACATGCCCTCCCTTGTCCCCTCAGCTGTGGGTGCCCACACTTTCCCTTGCCACTATGACACTGTGACACAAGCACAGGCCCTGGAGGCAGGACCTCACCTTCCTGCAGGCCTGGGCATAACCTGGACCAAGCTGCCTTTTCAGGCAGACTGGGTCTCAAGTCACAGTAGTGACGGTTTTATTCTGACCACTCTAGGACCAGGTCACCAGGCTAGCAGGAAGCCAGGGCAGCAGGGTTCTGGCTAATTCATCCACTGGGCCCAGCTGAGCCACGCACTTGTGCAGGAGGTGCTCTGGAAGGCCAGAGGATAGTGACAGCAGTCAACTCCAATAGCTGGGGACACTTGGAGTAGTGCTGGGCCACCAGAGGAGGACCTGGATTCCAAGTCCAGCCCCGCCCCTGCCAGTTCCTGACCCAGGTGTCAGAAGCAGCACCCCTGGCCCAAGCCCTGACCCAGAGGGGGCAGGGGTCATGCAGCAGCCGGAGCCAGCTCCACACCACAAATAACAGGGAGGAGCCTGTCTCTCTCAGTCCTAGCAGAGGGAGGGGAGGGCTTAGGGCAGATTTCCTCAGGCAAAGTGTCAGACTCCAAGATCAGAGGAACTGACCACAGGCTTATGTCACATCAGGGCACACTGAAAGGTCCTTTCAAGAAACAGGTCTTCAATATGCCACCTACTTCTCCCTCTGGGTCTTCCTTTTAAGAGAAGTACTATGTGTTCCTCATCAAAATCTCAATCCATGCAGAAGCACGAAAGCATCCTTTGCCATTAAGAGAGGACCACAGCTGCCTCTGCGTTTCAGACTCAGAAACGGCCCCGGCATTATGTCCAAGAGTCAGAGAAAGGAATGCTTCTCCTGGAGTCCAGATGGATGCCATGCAGCAGCCGTGTGGCCTTACGTAATGGTGTCCTCGCCCAGAGCTGAGGGCAGCAGTACAATGAGAGACGGGCTCAGCTAGGCCCGAAAACCATCCCTGCCACTCTGTGCTATGTGACCTGAGTGAGGCATGGGACCTCTCTGAGCCTCACCTCCTTCCCTGTAACATGGGGATGATGACAGTGCCCAACGCATGAGAGTACTGTAAGGATTAAACAGGGCCATACTGCTGTGGCACGTCATGTAATAAATGGCTACTGTGAATTTGGATCACTGTGGATGTTGTCACTCCCCGAAAAAGAAGGGTGCTCAGGTGTCACTGGGCTTCTCAGGCAGAAGTCTGGTGTTCCTCCAAGCACGGGTGTGAGCAGAAGAGTGCCTAGCAGTCCTCGACCTGGGACAGGATGGCGGGCAGAGACAGGGACAGGGGGAGAGAGCTAGAGGCATCCCCTGAATGACTGCTGTTCTACATGCAAACCCCACACTTGGGAGCCCAGCTCCTCCACCAGCCAGTGGGGACACTCCTGCCACGCAGCAGTCTGGGACAGGACGGGACCACAGGAGCCTCAGCTGGGGGCAAAAAGAGGCACACGCAGGGCTGGCCCCGTGGCTGACTCAGGAGAGTGCAGCGCTGTTAGCACCGAGGCTGCGGGTTCGGATCCTATATAGGGATGGCTGGTGCACTCACTGGGTGAGCGTGGTGTGGACAACACCATGCCGAGGGTTGCAATCCCCTTACCGGTCAGAAAAAAAAAAAAAAAAAGAGGCACACGCAGCTGCACTTGCTTTGTCCTGGTCTTGCGATTTTATAACACAGAAAGATATGGTTGGTTTTGAGGGTATTCTGTATATTAAAGTTTTTAATAAAAACTTTTACTTTAATAAAGGTACAACTCTGCCTGTGGTTTGGGGAACAAGAAACCATGTGCTGCTCTGAGTGCAGAGCTGAGGGGCATGGATACTGCAGCGAGGCTGCCTGAGTCCAAATATCCCCTTCATCATTCACCTGCTATGTGACTTGAGCACGTGACATGGCCCCCTGAGCCTCAGTCTCCCCATCTATAAAGTGGGGTTAAAGCAAGTGTGTGAAGTTTTTTTCTCTTAAGTTAATTAATAAAATTTTCGTTCTTTCATTTTGAAAAAAAATAAATAAATAAGATGGGGTTAAACACCAGAAGGTTCCTGAGAGGCTCCCACGTCCTCCCACATGTGAAGGGCTTAGGCCATGACAGCCTGGGCCATGTGATCTCTCAGCAACACTCAGCTGCTGCTGCTGTTTTCCATTCTGGTTTTGGCTTCAAAGCCAGGCCTGGTAGGTAACCGCCCTGGGTGTCCCCTGGGCAGCTCAGATGGCCTACCTGCTGGGCATAGCCTCGGAACATTGGGTTGACCAACTTGATCCCGTGAGACAGGCTGGTGGGGACCACATAGCTTGGCCTGTAGGAAGACCACACCTGTTAGTGCAGGTGGCCTATCCTGAGCTGCTCAATCCTGAGAAGCAGGCAGGCAGCCAGGATGGCTGGACCAGACTCAGAGGCATCTCCCGAAATCTTGGGAGGTGCCACCAGGCCAGGAGCCCCAACAAGCTCACAAGTCACTACAGTCAAGAAGGAAAAAGTCAAGTCATGGCTGCCTTGGTCCAGGACGAGAGCGCTCACCAGGATGGCATCATTTCCCGCTTGTCCATGACAAGCCCACTTCACACATTATGAGTTTTCATTCTAAAACATTTACTGTGGTTTTTCTCATTTCAAATGCAACAAATGTCCATTATTGAGAAATCTAAAATTTCACAAAAGCACAACAAAGAAACACCACCACTAATGCAACCACCCAGAGATAACTTGAGTTAAGATTTCCAGATCTTTCTGTGAAAATACAGACACATATACAAAAGTACATGCAGGTATATATTTAAACAAACGTGGCTTGTTACACTATAGGAATTATATTATGTCACTGTTTTTTAATCAGCTTCTACACTTAATACATTTCTATGCACTCACTTTAAATTATTCCCAACCTTACCAGGAAAGAACTACTGTAAAAAAAATTAAATTAAAAATATTATTCCCAACTTTGACTTTTCCTGGAGAAAACAGACTGACCCCAAGCTTCCGGTCTTTCAATTCACATCACACTGAGCCAGAAGCCTCTGCCGGTCAGCAACAGCCACCCTCTTATGAGCGAACACACACACACCCACCACACACACACACACACACACACACACACCACACACAAACACACACACACACACAACACACACACACACACACGCAACAGCCACCCTCTTATGAGCAAACACACACATACACACAGAGTCATGGCTGAGACCCAGAACCGGTCACATCACGTCCCTCAGCATAGACATCTGCAAAGGATCAACACCAGGTTCAAATTCTAGCTCACCTTTCATGTGACCTTGAGTAAGACACTTAGAGCTCTTTGTACCTCAGTTTCCCCATTTGTAAAGCAGGCTTGCTGTAAGAATTTCATGGGAAAAGTAAAGGCACGTGCTCAGCTTGGGGCTGAATCCATGAAGTGCTCCATCAAGGGGGCTGACAGAAAAGCTACACACAAACCTGCCCGAGGTCAGGGACTCGGTCACTCACCGTTTCTTGTGCCAGACCTCAGAGACCAGCTTCTGGTAACTCTTGCACAGGGCTGGCTTCTTGTCTGTGCGCACCAGGCCTCCACACTCCAAGAAGAACTGGGTCAGTGGAGGGCTGGAGGGTGGGGAGAGGGGGCCAGAACAGAAGAGAAAAGAAGAGGAATGTGGCATTGTTTAGGAAGAGCTGGGTAGAAAAGCAAAAGCCCTGAGTGCTCCTGCGGATGCACAGTGGCCCCCAGGATCTAGAAATGCCTGCAGATGACTAGAAGGATCCCACCTATATGGGCTGCACTGTGTCCCCCCAAAATCCATATGTGGAAATCCTAACACCCAGTACTTTAGCATGTGACTATATTTGGAGACAGAGTCTTTAAAGAGGTAGTTAAGTTACAATGAGTCCATTAGGGTGGGCCCTAATCCAATCTGACTGGTGTCCTTATAAAAGGAGGAAATTTGGACACACCAGACACACGTGCACACAGAGGGAAGACCACGTGAGGACTCAAGGAGTGGGCAGCCATCTACAAGCCAAGGAAGAGGCCTCAGAAGGAACCAGCCCTGCCGACACCTTGATTTTAGACTCCCAGCTTCTAGAAGTGTGAGAAATAAATTTCTGTTGCTGAAGCCACCCAGTCTGTGGTACTTTGCTATGGCAGCCCTAAGAAACGAATGGACCTCCCTTTTCCCCTGGGGCAGATGTAAGCTTTCCACTGGAGGGCCGTGAGGCCAGGGGACAGCTGTGGCACACAGAAGAGGAAGCAGCTCCTGCTCCTCCCACTGGCCCACGGTGCAGAAACCTTCCGGGGCCTGAAGGTGTCTTCCCCACTTACTCTTCACTTGTGTTCTTAAAAGTTACCTTATTACATAAGAAATATACATTTATTGTCAAAAAATTATAAAATATAGATAAGCAAACAATAATAATTGACCTTCATCCTGCCACCTGAAGATAGCTACTTTGAACATTTTGAGACTTGTCCTTCCAGACTTTTCTATGCACACACACCCATTCCTTCCCTCCCTCCTTCCCTCAGGGATATACTGAATCCCTACTAGGTTGGAGACCCTGTGTCAGGCATGGGAAATGTCCCTGGCCTCATGGAGTTGACAGTGTATCCTCAATGGAAAACAACATTTCCCCCCAAAACGGGACCTCCTTTATAAGCTTTATATAGAGCTTTATAACCTCCTTTTTTGCCTACTTCTCAGACTCTGAACCCCTCCCTATTTCAAAAAACATTGCCTTGCATCATTTCTTCCTGCACTCGCTGTAAGGCTGGGCAACAATGAATTTCTACTCCCTTGCAAATAGGCCTTTAAATTGTTTCCAGTGAACAAGAGTGAGGAGGGGCTGGCCAGTCAGCATACTTGGGAGAGGAGTGTGGTGCTGATAACACCAACACCAAGGGGTTGGATCTCTGTACGAGCCAGCTGCCAAAAAAATGAATAAATAAAAACAAGAGACTGATGAACCTCCTTACACTTGTACACAACTTTCTCAACATCTCTGGTTATCTCCTTAGGATAAATCCCGACTGGGGGGATTGCTGGGTCAAAGGGCATGAGCGATTTTTAGGAATTTTCATGCGTATCCTGTATACATGTCTGCAGGCAACACATGCAACACGGGTTGGGGGCTGCTGCTGCTGTTTCCAGGGCTTTGCCAGGACAGCTCCCAGCCCCTACCCCTCAGGTACGTGACGACCTACCAGTTGGACAGGGCCTGCAGGGCGGCATTCATGTAGCAAGAATTCCCGACGTTCTTCATGCCTGTGAGGCCTGGGAAACAAACACATCAGGGGAGGGAGAGGTGAGTGCCCTGTGCTGGTGAGGAAACCTCGCAGGTCACACTTGGAGCTGAGATGTGGCCCTCAACCCCAGGACCCACCCAAAGAAGGACATGGAAATCTTCCAAGGAAATGAATGTGGTTCTTGCTCATGACAGCTACAGTGTTAAATAGATGGACTCCTTCGCCCCCATGCAGCCAGGCCCTCTGTCCCCACCATACAGACAAGAAGGTCACGCGGGGAGGGGCCAGCCTGCTCAAGGTCACACTGCTGAAAGAGGGGATGAGGATAGCCAAGTGTCTAGAACCTCAGCTGGGCGGGCTGGCTGGCCCTCTAAGGGAGGCCGGCTCGCAGCACAGGTCATCTGTCACCCTGCCCTTCCATGCCTGTGGCAGCTGGTGCAAGCAGAGACAAAGACCCCAGAGCTTCCCACCTCCAGCAGAGGCCACGCCTGGCCCAACAGCTTCCCTGTCCTGGGACCATTACCTCGAGGTTTCAGGTCATCGTCCTCTGACTCGGACTCTCCCTCGTCAGCCACGGCAATAGGGACAGCTTTCAGAGGGTGGCAGGGTGGCAGAGACTCCTGTGTTAAAGACCCAGAGTGAGGAAAGCCAGGAGGATGGGGAGGGAGGGAAGCCCATCCCCATAGCCCTGAGCCTGGACTGAGCCACCCACCTGAGCAGAGGACATCATGGAAAGACTGGGATTGGTAGCCTCGCCCTGGAAACTCCCCAACATATTTTTTATTTGCAATAATGAATGATAATGATTTATGTTAGGAGCTCCAGTGGCACAATTGGTTAGCGCATGTTACTTATATGATTTGTTACTTATGATAAATTTGGGAAAAAACAGACATGTAAATTAAAACACCACTGACAGAAACACTGTTAACAGTCTACATGGATATATGTGGACTTTAAACTGTTAATACACATATACACATAAAAGTGGGATATTGTGTGGGTTGTTTTATAGCCTGTTTTTTGTTTCACAACATCCACCATGTTCACACATGTACTGAGCACCTATCATGTGACTGCCTAAACGGGGATGAGAGCTGCACAGTACCCTGCTGCTCTGAGGGCCCTTCTCTGGTTGACACATCACCAGGTGGTTTCTGGGTATTTCCCACAGAGAAGCACACTGCAGTGACTACTGCAAATCCCTTAGGATATGTTTTAGATCTGGGATTGCCAGGGGCCATCTGCGACCCTGTTCTGCGCTCCCCGTGAGACCTGGAAGGGTCTACACAGCCCAGGGCCCATCCCATCCTTTGCACTTATAGCCGCCCCATGGCCCATGAGCTCCTCAAGGGAGGCCCTACTCTGAGTCACCTCTGCGTCCTCACCTCCTCACAGAGCCCTGGGCACACAGTTGGGCTCAGTGAGCATTTGCTGACATGAGCTCCTCAAAGTCACCTGAAAACACACTGACCCAAGAACTGACTATGTCTGGGACCCACTGACCCATGTTCCACCTATACTTGGGTCACACTGCCCCCATCCTCGACACAGTGTCACCAACCAAACTGATCCCACTGCGCCCGCTACCTGCTCCGAGAACTTGGGCGAGGAGCCTGGCAAGGGGGCCGCCTGCCGCTGCTCCAGGAATACTTCCTTTTCACAGGCATAACACCACACCCGGAACGTGGTCAGGTTCACTGTCAAGTTGTGGTTTTTGGCCTAGAGGGTAAAATCCAAAATAAGGTCAAGAATGCACTGGTCTAACAGGTGCCCCAAACCTGCACTGGAGCTGCCTCTGCTCTCCAACCTCAGGAAGAGGCCCCATCAGGACAGAGGCTGGAAGGTCAGTTTTTGCTCTTCCACCAGCCGGGAACACCTAGGGTTACCATATATCCAACAGGTGCATGTCAAAGTGTTTTACCTGCATCCTCTCACTTCTTTGCAGCAACACTGCTATGATTACCCCCATTATATAGCCCCAGCCTTTGAGGCCCGGAGCAAGCAGCTGGAGCCTGTGAGGCCCGGAGCAAGCAGCTGGAGCCTGTGAGGCCCGGAGCAAGCAGCTGGAGCTGCAGTGGAACCCCAGGCTGTCTGACTGTACAGCCCATGTTCTTGGCTGCCACACTCACCTGGGCATGAATGGTGCTATGGTCAGCAAAGGATTCTCCGCAGCCAACATAGGGGCAGGCGACCTGGGGATAGAGGGAAGCAGAGTGGACTGGGGCTGGCCAAGAGGACAGTGTCAATGCAACGATTCTCTGACTCCACCCAAAGTCAGTGTTCCCCATCTCTTCCCAACAGAACCCACAAGGGATTGAGGCTCTGCCATCCTAAAGGAACACAGGACTATACCCCTGAAGTTCACATTGCACAGGGATGGCCACCATAAATGCTGCCCCTGCCCTCCAAGGGAGAGGGACAGTGCGTCCTGGGCTACTGCTGTCCTGCTAGAAGCCCAGGAAGGGTTGTAGTGGGGCCTGGCTGCTTGGGGTCCAGACCCTCTCCCTCCACCAAAACCCAGCTTCTTTCCAGTTATCAGGAACCACATTTTTGGTGGGGGATCCTGGGGCTCGTAGCCATTTTCTAATGGCAGATGCTGAATGGACACCAGGTATACAAAACAAGGATGGTGAGACAGTTGGGGCCTAATGCTGATCCAGTGCCCCACAACGAGGCCCACATGTCCCTGCCTTTGGCCTTGCACTCTCCAACCCCAAATCTACCCATCCTCCAGGGTCCAGCTCAAGTACCTCTCCACTGCAGGCTGCTACCTCAGCCAGTGTGGATGGCACCTGCCTCTCCACGGGAACACCTGGTGTCATTTCCACCTGTGATCAGCACTGCATGGGCTGGTGAGGGCCTTCTGAGGACAAGACCTTTTGGCGGACTCATACTCTTGGGAGACCGTGGGCTCCTATGAGGTAGGACCACGAGTACCCAGACAATGTCTTGCAATCTACTTTACGCTGGGTGACAGGCCCAAACGGAAGAGGTCAGAATCCCATCGGGGGTTCCATATCTTCTGCAAAGACTGACTGGTTGTCTTCACTCGCTAGTGTTTTCTTTTTCGTTTCTACTTTTGTTTTTTTCAAGAAATTTTAAGTAAGTCACTTTTAGAACAATTATAAAATGCAATACATACTTACAGAAATCTTGAAAAATACTACAAAGCTAGCTACAGAGAAAAAAGCAAAAATTACCTATAATTCTACCACCCAAAGAAAACTGTAGTGTTTTGATACATCTACTTCTACTCTTTTTAATAAGCAATAATCATCAAAACCTGACCAGACGTTCCTGGATACTGTCTGCGGGCCAGACACCATGCTAAGTCAGTCACAGACATGCATGGTGTCAAATTCCACCCTACCCCCATGAGGTGGGGACCGTTATCAGTGCTATGGCCCCTACTCCACAGATGGGGGAACAGGGGCCCAGGGAAGAGACAAGACTGGCCCAGGGAGAGACTGATGCTAGAAGCAGGGCCAGGGCTCACAGCCAAGACGTCTGTCACCCCACATGTGCCAATGCGAATACAGAACTCAGTCTCTTAGGAAAACAGGATCATTGAGCCCAGAGCCTTCTCCTCCCTGCTCTGTTCTCTTGCCATTGTTGATGGACTCGCTGACTCTGATGCCCTGTGCCCCTGACCAAGGCTTCCCACAGCGCCCACTGGGGACAGACATTCCCAGCCCAGAGTCTAGACCAAGCTCACACCCACAATGGCTGCAGGGTCCTTTACCTGGAGACAGGCCCACAGGTTGGGTCCGCTGACACCACATGACTGACACGTTCCCTGAGGGAGTCAGAGAGAGAGAGAGAGAGCAAGTGAGAGCAGCCCTGGGGGGCTGGATGCCACACTCCTGGCTGGCGCTTACTCACTGCTGAGGGTCTACGGTGGCCCACCCATCTAAATTAGGTCCCCAGAGGTACTTTACACTTGACTTTGAATGTTTATCATGTGCCTGTAAAAACACTTTCAAATAAAATCTTTTAAAACTTCAACAAACAGACCCCATAATATACTCTCTCATCACCTCTTTTACTCTTCCTTTATTGTACTTATTTAAGCTTGTCTCCCCGCTTAGACTGTGGGCTCCATGAGGGGGTGTGGACCATTTTGTCCACCCCTGGGAATTCACAGGGCCTGGTACAAATTAGATGAATATATCTGTCGACCACAAAACACCCCTGGGTTTCCAGTGCTCTGGATGACAGAGCCTGCTCCTTGTCTACTAGCATCCTTTCTCCCCTTCTTGCTCTAATAATAGAATGCATGAATTTTAGCTGAGCACATAGCCAGCCAGCTACAAACTATGTTTCCCAGCTTCCGCTGTGATCGTATGGTTCAGTTCTAGTCAACGAGATGACAACTAAAGTGACACGTTCCATTTCTGAGCTGTGTGCTACCCTTGCTCTTTCTCTTCTTACCATCGGCAGGAATGCAGATGTGATGGCAGGAGCTGAGGCAACCACCTTGGACTCAGAGATGGAAGCCATGTGTTAAGAACAGCAGAGTGCCCTACCAGGCCTACCTACCTCTGGTCTGCTCTGTGAGAGAAAAACACACTTCTATCTCATTTAAGTCACTGTATTTCAGGGTCTCTTTGTCACAGCAACTGCCAACTGAGATCCTACAACTGATATGCTTCCATCAGTTGGAAGAAGAGTTGTAAGTAATAGTCTCTGACAGCAGCTGTATCACCAGGCTTAATCAGAGTGACAGCTGACACCTGGTGAGGGATTACAGGGAACCAAGTATGCAGCTAAGTCCTTTCCACATTGCTTATGTGATCCCCACCAGTCGGTGCAGCAGGCCCCCCAAGATCCCCTTTTCACAGATGAGAAACAGGGGCTCAGAGGTTCATACCCCTGACATAGAACATGATCAAAAGGTGAAGCCAAGGAGCTTGGGCCCCAAAGAAGGAAGGTCATCAAATCTGTCACCCAGAAAGGCTAGTTTCCCCCGAGGGTGGCCATGTCAGCTCCCAGGCCTCCACAGAAACCTCTCATTCTAAACTAAACCCAGGTTCTGGCTGTGTCTATAAAAAGGCTGAACACAGAACTCTCAATAGGCTTGAGGGGAAGCAGCTCATCCCGTACAACAGAGCTGAGACCCGCACTCTGTGATTTAGGGTCTGTCTCCCATCAAGGATGCTGTCGGGTGACAAGAGACCAGTCAGTCTGCACAGCAGACTCAAAAGCCACAGCCCATGACCTTTCTGAATTTACATTTTCTGATTTCACAATTCACTCCATCTTCCCAGATTTTTTTTTTTTCCTTTCAGTCATTTGAATTATAAAAGTATTGTATGCTTACTGTAACAATTCAAATGATATATGTACATACTGAA
>NW_007744750.1:0-388 GCF_000696425.1 Galeopterus variegatus
CCAAATCCATTTCAGCCCTGAGGGATCTCAGGTGTTAAATCAACAGGGAAAGCCTTACCAGATATTAACTCTGAGATTAGAAGATGAATACCAGTTGTTTGAACAGCAAAAACAAAAGACAGAACAAATGGACTGATGGTTAAGCCAATATCCACAGGCATGGGCTGAAACGGCAGGAATTGGAAAAGCTAAAAACAGACCCCCTGTCTACATAGAACTAAAAGCTCAAGCCAGTCCCATAGCAGTCCGGCAGTACCCAATGTCCCGGGAGGCACGGGAAGGCATCAAGCCCCACATCATGCGCTTGCTCCAGCTGAGAGTCTTGCAGAAGTGCCAATCTGCTTGGAACACTCCCTTGTTGCCGGTCCGTAAGCCTGGTACAAATGAC
>NW_007744750.1:5762-6291 GCF_000696425.1 Galeopterus variegatus
TGTGGTGAGAATGGATATATTGATCTTGCTTCTCATCTCAGAAAATAAGTCTACTGGCTTTTGCTGTGAAGAATAATGTCCACTGTGGGTGTTTTGTTTTATTATTATTATTATTATTATTATTATTATTATTATTATTATTATTATTATTATTATTATTATTGTGAAGAATATTATTATTATTATTATTATTATTATTATTATTATTATTATTATTATTACTATTACTATTGTATTTTAATGCTCTTTATCTGTTGCTGATGTTTCCTTCTATTCCTAGGTTAAATGTTTTCATCATAAAAGGATGTTAAATTTTGTCAAATTCATATTCTGTATATATTGAGATGGTTGTGTGATTTTGTTAATTATTGTATTGATGTGTATATTATGTTAAACGGTTTTTAGCTGTTAACCAAACTTCTATTTTTGAGAATTTAACTTGGACATGGGGAATAATTATTTCATATTTTGCTGAATTCTGTTGTATTGTTTTTGCAGGATTTTGTATTTATACTTACAAGGTAAACTG
>NW_007744750.1:9628-10566 GCF_000696425.1 Galeopterus variegatus
CCCACTCACATCCCCACAATGCATGTGAGGTGCTGTATTTATCCAAACACTCTGGAGGCTGCGCACATATGAAGATCACTCTTTCTCTCTCTCTCACTCTCTTTTTCTCTCTCTGCATTGCTCCTTCCTCTCCAGAACTCTGCCTGCAAATTCCTGTGGCCTCCTCTCTCTGAACCCCCACCACTGTCATTTCAACTCAGCACATCTCCATGCTCCCTTCCGTGTGGTGTGGAGAGCTGGAGCAGATTGTGAGACCTACCAGATTTGACTTTCTTGTTCTCCCCTAAAAAGTAAACTTCTTATCTCAGTTGTTATAGACAAGAGAACATATTTCTCACTCACCTTTACATTCAGGTCAACAAGGGGTACGTGCTGCTGCTCAGAGTCACTCAGGGACCAAGGCTGTTTTTGGTCCTGAACTCTTAGAGTTACTTCACCTGGAGCACATTTCAGATTGGACACTTGTTCTTCCTTGCATTATTGGAGGTGAATCATGGGCCATAACTAGTCTTCTGACCCTGCATAACTGTAAGCGAGCTTAGAAAACATAACTGTAAGAGAGCTTAGAAACATGGGGATGGGATGGAACATTTATCTCCGGGTTTCAACACACCTAGCATGGTCCCAGCCCATGACAGGACATGTCTGCTATCCCAAATCAAGTCAGAAGTCAATTTCTCATTTCCTAAATTGGTGGAAAAGGAGGTCTCCAAGAAAGATAAAGCTGGACATTAGTCACAGTGGTTAAGGACAGTTCTTCATCAGTAATAAACTGTTGTAGTAGGAAAAATAGTAAAGAAAACTCAACTTCAATTTGCACAAAAGTGACTGGATATTTAAAAGAAAGTAGGAGAAATGAGAGAGCAGCGAGGGGATTAGTGCCATCTGGGCTGTGAATAACTGCAAAAGCAGGAAGCAGGTTGGCTCATGTAAAAGGC
>NW_007744750.1:11542-12033 GCF_000696425.1 Galeopterus variegatus
GGAAACAACATGCTCCACAATCCTCAATGGGTCAAATAAATCAAAAGGGACATTAGAAAATATACTAATATGACTGAAAATGAAAATACAATGTACAAAATTTGGAAGACAAAGCAAAGCTTTAAGGAAAGTCTATAGATGTAAATATTTATATTAAAAAACAAGGATCTCATGTCAGTAATCTAAACTTACATTTGAAGACACTGAAAGAGGAAGAGCAAGTGAAATTTAAAGTAAGGAGAAGGAACAGATGAATCAAGTTTGCAGGAGATATCAATGAAATAGCTAATGGGAAAAGAAAAAAGAATAGAACACTAAAATTAGGCTCATGAGAGATTAAAGAAACTGACAAATGCTTAGCTAGACCAGAGAGAGAGAGAGAGAGAGAGAGAGAAGACACAAATAACTAAGTTTAGAAATTAAAAGGGAGACATTACTACCATCCTCTCACATAAAACTATTTACTGAAGAATAATATGCAGAATGGCATG
>NW_007744750.1:15760-16003 GCF_000696425.1 Galeopterus variegatus
AAAAAAAAAAAAAATCCCACATTTGTGGAATAGAGACTAGTCTATTGCCTGGTTAGAGATTAGTCTTGATCCAGCAAGGCCTGATTTCCGGGCAACAGTACTCCGTGCAGGGAAAATGTAAAACATTTTCCTCTTTGGCTCTAAATGAAGGTCCCCAGAGTATTCTGGGAAATGTAGTCTCGCTGACCATAAAGGTCACAGGCGCAGGACTATGGGAAAAGGTCCTGTGTGTTTCTTCTGCAC
>NW_007744751.1:0-2099 GCF_000696425.1 Galeopterus variegatus
ATGTCTTATTCATCTTTTTAGCTTTAGTGACTAGTACATAACAAGTGCTTGTACTAGATAGGATTATTATTCAATAATATTCACTTTCTCCTCTTCACTCTCATAGGAGGAACATATATACCTGTTCCATTGATGTTGGGCTTAGCCATGTGTCTTTGCTTTGGCCAATAGGATGTTAACAAATACAATGCAGCAATGGCTGAAAATTTGCTCTTACAGGTGTACCTGCTCTCTTGAACCTCCGCCATAACCATAAGGAGAAAATTGCTAGGCTAGCTCACTGGTCCCAGAAGGAATATAAGAAACATGGTGAGCAGAGCTCAACAGCTCCTGCTGAGCTGAGCTTATATCGGCCAACTCCCAGTCAACCCAACGCATGAGCTAAATAAGTGCCTATTGCTGTATGCCACTGAGATTTTAAAATCACTTGTTACAGCACATTTTAGCAACAGCAAACCAATAAAGGTCTCATTTAATGAGAAAACAAATGAATAAGTATTAGGACTGCAGGACTGCCATACATCAATTCTTTATCTCCTAGATAGTAACAAGAGAGAAACCAGGTCATCTGTCACTACAGAAGTATTCAAATACCTGCTTCTCCTCCTGCTGGGGAAGACAGCATAAAAAAGCTCTGGCCACATTTGAAAAGTTAGTAGATATGACCTACAATTTGTTAACACTAGGATACATAATGGACAAAGTTTTCCAGTTTTTTATGTACTCTCTTTCCTTCCCTGACCTTGTCTCCATCCCACAGAAAGAAAACTACCCCTTTTGAGAAAGGCAGAACTGTCTTGAAGACACACTGTGCTAGGTGGAAATCTAAGCTCTGCTATAATAAAACTCTTCAGAATTTATACGAANTTCCCGCTCACTGGCTGAGCGAGGCGCGGGGGCAGCACCGAGGGTTGTGATCCCGTTGCCGGTCCCGGTCCGGTACGGGGGCGACACTGAGGGTTGCGATCCGTTGCCGGACACGGAAAAAAGACACAAAAAAAAAAAATTTCATTATTTAGTGCAGTTTACAGAAGTTACGTTTAAGCTCCTAAGAAAAGGTTCTCAATCCACTCAATTTAGCAAACATAAAGAACACAAAAATTACCAAACCAGGTGAGATCCCTAGTAGCTTTCAGCACAGAGTTCTCTGACAGTTAAGAAACCAAAGTTGTCCTTGATGAAAAGTTAGGTTGCAAGCAAAAGACCCCTGGTTGCCCTTAATAAATCATCCTGGATCTGTCATTCAAGTAAGCTTCTGATAGAAGCAACTGGTACCAGACTTTCCCTATGCCACAAAAAAGAAAAGAAAAAAACCTGTAAAAATAGACCAAATAGAGGAAACCACTGTTTCAGGTATTGGAGCAATTTGCGTGGGGACAGTTTTCCAACTAGGATGCAGTGAGCTTAAGTCCAAGCAGAGCATGGTAGTCTGCTGAGATGAAGTGGCAAAGACCAAAGTTTGGGGCAGCTGAAACAGATGGAAACTACAGGCAGGGCACTGGAGAGAAGAGAACTATAACAGAGGGGCACCACAGAAGTTTGTCTTGGGGTTCCACAAAAGTCCTAGTCTGAGGGCTGAGCTCACAAGCACAGGATGAGACTGCATGAGGCTCACCAAGGACTGGGCTCTATGAGCTTAAGAATAGGACAGAGATACTGGAGATCAAGTAGTATAGCGAACATTGGAAGTCTAGCCCAATTTGAGTGGAAATATTTTATTAACACCTTATCAACTCCTCGGGCAACAAGGTAACATATCAGAAAGGCTTTCTCTTAGGAGTAACGACCATATGCTAGACTAAGATCTACTCTAGAACCACCCTAACAAAGCCTTAAACCAAGCTCTGAAAAGACCCACAGCTTAGAAGTTGAATCCCACCAAATTAGAGGGGCTTAGGAACGACGTTGGGCTTTCCACAGGTATGGCATAACAAAATGTAAAACCACACCTACACAATTATTAGGAGATCACTGGTAATTCAACTGTGTATTAAACAAAAATAAACTATCTTCAGAGGATGATTACTGAATCCAGTGTCTCTACAAAATATGATCAATGAGCAGTACACACCAAAATATTATGAGATGTGGAAAAAAAA
>NW_007744751.1:3286-4392 GCF_000696425.1 Galeopterus variegatus
AAAGACAAGAGAAACTGACACCTAGATATTTACCCAATATAAATGAAAACTTACATTCATGTAAAAATCTTTATATGAATGTTTGAAGCAGATCAATTCATAGTCACCACAAACTGAAAACAACTCAAATGTTCTTCAGCAGGTGCACGAATAATAAATTGTTGTACATCCATGCAACGGAAAGCCACTCAGCAACAAAAAGAAATGAACTATTGGACACTTACAATGACAGGGATGACTCTCTAAGGTATTACTCTGAGAAAAAGAAACCAGTCTCAAAAAGAGACTGCATACTGTGTATGTCCATTTATATCATGCTTGGGGAAAGGCAAAACTATACCTACAGAGAACAGGGTAGTCGTTGCCAAAGTTTAAGGATGGGGAGGGTTTAACTACAAAGGGTTAGCACAACAGAGTTTTTGGCAATGATAGAATTGTTCTATATCCTGATTTGGGTGTGATTACACAAACCCATAAATATGTTAAAAATGCATAGAATACCAAAAAAGTAAGTTCTACTGGATTTTAACTACAAAAATAAAGCTTAAACTATGAAAAAGGAGAATATAAGGGAACATTATACACACCTTTATTCTAATAAATTCAATACCAGAAAATTATTACATTTCTGAAAATGTGGCATATTTACACAATGGAATATTACTCTGCTGTGAAAAAGAATGAAATTCTGCCATTTGCAGCCATATGGATGAACTTAGAGAAAATTATGTTAAGTAAAATAAGCCAGAAAGAGAAATACCATGTTCTCACTTATATGTGGGAGCTAATAAAAATAAATAAATAAACAAATAAATAGGGGGGGTGGAGACACAACAACCATAATAATTCTTTGAACTTGTTAAGGGAAGTGAACAGAACTGAGGTTGCTGGAGGTGAGAAAGGGAGAGAAAGAGGGGGGAAAGGGAGGAATTGGAAAGGGCCATGAAAATCAATTACATTGTGTAATAATAAATTTTTTTAAAATGGGCAAGGGATATAAACAGACAATTCACAGAAAAGGAAACACATGTTGCTGTTAAACATCTGAAGAGAAATTCAACCCTCTTCTTTACTCACCAGGTGGACAAAGATCAAAGACTCTGAGG
>NW_007744751.1:9717-10044 GCF_000696425.1 Galeopterus variegatus
AAAGCAACTAACCTAGAGGGAGGCATCCAGCCAGAGAAGCGGAGGCTCCACCGAGACCGCACCCCCTGTGGTGCCGGCACACGACCCAGCAGGTAGGCCTCGCCACCACAGCCTGACTCCACCCCCAGCCCAGCTGAGTGCATGCGGAGCAGGGAGGTGTCCAACCAGAGAGGCAGAGGCTCTGCAGAGACCACACGCCCTGTGGTGCCGGCGCACAACTCAGCAGGTAGGCCTCGCCGCTGCCACCTGACTCAATCCCTGGCCCGGCCAAGTGCATGTGGAGCGAGGAGGCATCCAGCCAGAGAAGCAGAAAATCCACAGAGACCA
>NW_007744751.1:15727-15999 GCF_000696425.1 Galeopterus variegatus
ACTCAAAATGGATTAAGGAATTAAATATACACCCTGAAACAATAAAACTTCTCAAAGAAAATATACGAGAAACACTTCAGGAAGTGGGACTGGGCACAGACTTCATGAATATGACCCTAAAAGCACAGGAAACCAAAGGAAAAATAAACAAATGGGATTATATCAAACTAAAATGCTTCAGCACAGCAAAAGAAACAACTAACAGAGTTAGAAGACAGCCAACAGAGTGGGAGAAAATATTTGCAAAATATACATCCAACAAAGGATTAATA
>NW_007744752.1:0-1320 GCF_000696425.1 Galeopterus variegatus
CTCTGTGTGTCAGCCAGCATTATGCAAAGAACTGTGTTGGGGTCCCTGATTGAAATACATTTTATGTATACACATATACACAAATATATGTATACATACACACACATATATGAACCTTATTCATGACGCATTCCAAGCCTTTGTTATTCTTCCCGTATAACATGACAATAGAGTCTGAGGGTGATTTTTCTAATGCCACCAAGAAAATCAACAAATTCCTCCTGAGTCTCCATTGTCATCAGTTATACCCAATGAACTGTTCATTGCTTCATACATGTTATTAGTACAAATGTGTAGTATGGGCCAGGGTCTGTGCTGATGGCCAGCAGAGAACAAGGCAGATAGAGCCCCTGCCATCCTGGAGCTGAAAGTCTAATGGGAAGAAAGGGCAATGAGATAAATCATTACAAATAATTGATTAGTCACTTAGAGCAGTGAGGGGAAAGCACATTCACTTTTCCTTTATGAATCAATCCCTCAGTTGAATACTTACTAGGATCCTGCCAGGAGGAGAATGCAGTGGAACATGGGAGCTGGGGCTGCCTCTGCTTCTCAGAAAGCCCAGCCCCTGTCACCCCCATGCCCTGTCCAGCTCTAAGCCCTAGGAAGCCCCCAAACTGTCACTGATCTTTCTGGCTGGAGGCCCCACATGGGTAAAGACGTCATCACTTGAGAGAGACCTCTGGAAGGCTTGGCACTTGGCAGAAATTTGTCACCCAGGCTCAGTTACTATGCAATGAACTGAGAACGTGTGTGGGTTAAATATTTCCCTTAATATCCTAAGTTAGAGCTTGAGCCATTTGCTATAGAAATATTGGTTTAAATGGTGGTCAGATTCAAAAGGACTATAATTTAGTTGTATCATAAATTAAATTATGCTGAATGAATTGGCCTAATTACGGATGTAATTGTAACCTACCTCTTCCTATTCTGGATTTAAAGTACAAACAACTGAAATATCATTAAACTTTTGGAATACACACAGTTCTGCTAATTTGCCTTCCTCTCTCAGATGTTTGAGATAGACTATTCTCTAGAAGAAGAACATGACTACGGATGGAATGTGTTAGTACAATCAATGGATTTATTGTTGTGTTCTATAGGATAACTCTTAGAATTATTAAAGACATGCGTCATCTTATTTATCTTTTAAAACAAAGCATATATTATGAACATATATATGTTTAGCAGTATTCCTATTAAATTACTCCTGCATTTTGACATAAATTATTCAATGAAATTGATAAAGGCTGTGTTTCTTGAAAATGAGTTTGTTTTTCTAAAATCGAGCGAGTCTGGATGAAAAATGAGCCAAAAAAA
>NW_007744752.1:2372-3238 GCF_000696425.1 Galeopterus variegatus
AAGGGTTCACTGTGGGTTCGACAAAGAAGGCCCGTGAGCACCTGGAGGGGTCCGAGAGCCCGACACCCCCCACTTAGCACCGGTGACAATGACTTATGCGCTGGGAGCTGCTGTGCTCTAAGCAAATCCAAAGGGGCTGAGAGTTTGACAGGTCCATAAATCGTCTTGCCCATTTGGTCCCGCACCCTGTCGAGTCACCAGCCTAGGGTTTAAGCACTGGGTTTGTTGCCTGCATTATGCGGCTAAACCAGAAAAGTCTTCCTGCATGTAGCTGCGACTTTCTTGTTCACAAAGCCTGGGGCCATCGCACGCCCTACTGGTTTCTCCAGTGGCTGTCTCAGCCATTTGCTCTTTGAGCCGCAGGTGTTGTGGCACGAAGACTACTCTCCAGGGCTACTCTCCAGCCCTTCTCTCACACCGCGATTGTCACACCTGTCCGTAGCCCCTTTCCCAGCTCCTCCATGGACCAGAGCAGTCAGGTGCTCCCACTGGACTCGGGCTGAGGGCCCCACCCTTGCCTGGAGTGGCCCGACTCCCGAGACAGCCACTTCTGTGTCTCAGAGCAGGGCAGGTTCTTTTATGTCTGCGTTGCTGATGAACTTTTGCCCCATTCCCCAACTCCCTTGCTCTTCACAGCTCAGATTAAATCTTTCTACCCTTCCCTCCCTCCTGCTATCAGCAAGCAGCCCCACTACAGCCTGGCAGAAATCATACCAGAAAGCCATTTTGGCATTAGTGACAGCACTTCACCTTTGGTCACATGTGCCTTGTCTCTGGTAATCTTCGAGCTCCTTGAGGATGGGGGTGTCTGTGGTAGCAGAGACCCAATTCTGCTGTTCTCTGTGCATGACCATGACCATGTAGCT
>NW_007744752.1:3898-5563 GCF_000696425.1 Galeopterus variegatus
TGTCTGTGGTAGCAGAGACCCAATTCTGCTGTTCTCTGTGCATGACCATGACCATGTAGCTGACCTCCTTCCCTTTGAATGCCCTCCTTTGTCAGCCAGGGAGAAGGGCACCTGTCCTGTGCAGTTACCTTAGCATCGAATGAAACAGTGTCAACACGCTTCTGAACACAGCGCCTGCAATGCAGCAAGCACTCAGAAATGATCTTTTTAAATGTCCGTGTGCTAGCGGAGCCCCCGACAGGTTTTCCACTTAACATTCATTTACCAAACCACTATTTAAGAGCCTACTATGTGCTAAGCACCCTACTATGTTCTGTGTACACAGTGTGGAATAAGACAGTCCTTTACCACAAAGGAGCTTAGAAGTGAGTGTTAACGGCAGCAAGGACGGAGGTGGTGGCGCTTGTGTGTGACAAGCTCTGCTAAAGTTCATAGGGAAGGCACCTATAATTGGGAGAGAGGGAGTAGAAAGGTGCTCAGTACTGTTTTCTGATCACTATACATATTACTGGTGTTTTAATTAAAAGAGCAGGACAGGAAGGAGGCCTGTGTTTGTGGCTTTGTGGTATTGCTAACTTGGTACCTTTTCAGTTCCTTCTTGGGGGCAGTCCAGTTTTTCTATTTTTCAAGCTATAATGCCTGTTTGATGCTTCCAAGGGGAATTGCCTGACCCGGACACTAAAGAGATTGTTTCAGGACTGGTGTTCCAAGGAAAATGTGTTATCACCTGATGGTCCTCTTGAGCTTTATTCAACTTTGTGTTGCCTTCTGATAGTTTTTGCAGAGATGCAAGAGAGGCCAGGAATGGTCTGAGTCATATGGAATCGCTTCAGAGGGCAATCCTGAGAGTCTTGCAGAGGGAGGGCTGGATAGACTTTGCCAGATCACCGTGGAATTTACCAAGTGCCATAGCCTAAGAAATCCAAACATTCCAAGAGACACTTAATGTCAGCTATTCTGGATTAGGACTCACTTGCCAGGATATGTCTGGGGTCCAGGTTATAAATCATAAGTTGCTATTACAGGTGCAAGATATGAAAAGAGAGATGTATTCCAACATTTCCACTAAAGATTTCTAAAGCTCTGCGTGGTGGGAACTTAGTGATGGCTTTGGAGTCCTGCGTCTCTCCTTTGTTGCTAGCATTACCACAGTGCAATTTTTACTTTGCATTTGATATACTATGTGATTTTCAGAACAAAAGCAGTCACAAAGGTGATTACATGGTTTCCTTTACTTTGCAAATAACTTTAATCTGTTCTCCACGTAGCTTATAGGGCAACCTGAGGGAATTTTTCAATTCATTTCAGTTTCAAAGATGTCTTCATGCCTGTCTTCCTCAGTCTGGTCACCCTAACTTTGGAGTATATCTAGGGCCTTGAGGGATGAAAAGAGGGCCAGAGGAGGCCACCTTAGATTCTAGAATCCATGACGTGATACATAGCACAGGTGGCTGTCAGTGTGCTCAGTGATACTGCATATTGAAGGAGGGAAAGGAAAAAAGGGGGTAAGGAGAAGTGGGAACAGAGAAGGCAGAGGTGGAACAAAGAACTCTAACTGAAAAGCTGCCGGGGTTCCTGTGACTGGTGCTAAAGAGGCAAATAGACTTCTTGCTAAAGTCTCTGTATCCTGAGACTTTGATCTTTCAGAAATATTTCCTCTCTAAT
>NW_007744752.1:5932-7876 GCF_000696425.1 Galeopterus variegatus
CTTCTTGCTAAAGTCTCTGTATCCTGAGACTTTGATCTTTCAGAAATATTTCCTCTCTAATCTTTTTTCATGGGGCAATTTGTCACTTTTGTCCACTCCATTCCCATTTTTGAAGATGCTTCCAAGAGACTGAGTTTGAAAGAAATAGTGAGAGCTGTGAACAGGAAGAGGAGGAAGAGAGAAAAGAGGAAGAGGAAAGAAAAAATGTGATGGAGAATTATGTGAAGACTTTACAGCAAGGACATTTCAAAGCCAGGAAGACCCACTTTTTATATTCATTTTGAATTTGAAGATTTATGTTAATCCAGTACAATGGTTTTACTGCCTTTGTATTCTTTCTCTTTTCTTAGAGAAAAACCGGGGTGAAAAATAGTTTGCTGCCTTTTCTCTTGGCTGCAGAATAGCATAATATAAATTACAAAACTGTAAAAATACGATGTTAAATACCATAGCTCTGCAATTACCAAACCAAAATACTAGGTGCATACCAAGCTATGCAGTCACAAAATTGCTGCACAGTTCTCATAAGTGTTATCAGATCTCTTAAAATAATCTCAAACTTTTCAACTTTTTAAAGTGTTGAAAATTAGAAGCTTTTTCTTAATTATAAATGAAGTATATGAAAAGTCTTAAATGTTAAAGTCATTTTTAAAAGTATGCATATCCAAAAAGACAAACTGTTTGCAAATTAGAAGTCTTTTTGCTTTCACAGGTTTCTAAGGTTTAAATATTTATGAGACATATTTTTCTCAGAAAACAGTTTATCACTTGCTCATAACTAAATTAAAGGAAACATCCTAAAGTCAATAAAGCATTATTGAACATCTCCAAAGTGTTGATGAAAAAGCATTGGTTTTTAATATTATTTTGTTATTATTTAATACTTTAAAGAGATACTTTTTCTTTTACTAACTTTCCGAAATCTTTATATAGATGGAAAAAGTTGAAAGGATAATACAATAAACAGGTATATCCTCCATGAAGATCTAAAAAATGTTCACATTTATTACATATGTATGTGTTTTTTCTCTTTCTGTCTCCCTCTGTATATGTATGCATATAATTTTTGTTACTAAGCATTTAGAAATAAATTGCAGATGTCATGCAACTTTACCCCTAGTTCAGGAGGCATCTCTTAAGAGATAATAAGGCCCTTCTCCTACAATAGCATTATCATATCTAACAAAAAACCTATAATTTAAAAATATCATCTAATACCCAATCCATATTTAAGTTTTCCCCAAAGTTGCATGAATGTCTTTGATAGCTTTTTGTTTGTTTTTGAATCAGGGTCTGATCAAAGTTCAGACCCAGGGTCTAACCACGCGTTACCTTTGGTTGTTAGGACTTTCTAGCCTCTTGTAATCAGTGACACTCTTTCACCCCACCACTCTCCCTCAGGCTGCTCACTTTTTTTTCCCTTCAAACTAGAATCCAGACCTTTTGTCTAATAAAATGCTCATTCAAGTTCTAGAGTTGTCTAATTGGCTCCTCAGGGTATCATCTAACTCTTCTCTATTTCTTGACTTTCCTTTACATGGAAAGTCTAGAGGCGTAAATACATTCAATTTACATACTCAGGGTTGATGCTGGGTCCTTCACGTTACCGTTCATGCAGAGGTACACAAGGTCAGGTTATACCACTAGTAGTGAAACTAAATTTGATGACTTGGTTAAAGTGATGACTGCCACATCATTCCATTGTTAAGATATATAAGGGTAAAGCTAGTGGAGAAATAGAAGTAAAAGATAATACAACCTTTTTGATGAACCACTTGCAGTACCCTCCTATCTCTCCTTTTGCAATTCACAAATAATCAGCCAGGTGACACTTTAGCAATTTGCGAATATCCTGGTCTTCAACAACTTGTTTGTGTGTGTGTGCGTGTATGCAAAATGGTGATTTTTCAAATTCCACCATTTATTTTATACTCATTATTATTT
>NW_007744752.1:8825-10072 GCF_000696425.1 Galeopterus variegatus
AAAAAAAAAAAAGAAGGCCAGAAACGACACTAGGATGGTAATTGCCACTGGGGTGTCCTTCCTTCTTGACCCTTTCAGTATAAATGTGTGTTTTATAAAATTATGAGCTAATATTGATGTTTATAATTCAAATTTAGCATTACTGTTCTTTCTTAAATAATTTTACTTTATATTTGAGCTTTTTTCTTACACTGAAACTCTTGATTCCTAATGACATTAACATTCATTCGTATTGTTTAATCCTACAATGAACATAAAATAGTTTCAAGATTACACCACCAGCATTGCTATGAACAATAACCCACGGAAAGAGGTGTGCAGCTCTCTTTGTCCCCAAGGAAGTTGGAGTGTTGTGCTCGAAGATTTCTTAAATCAATTATGTTTTCTGCGTGACTATCAGTTTCATATATAACTAAATTCATTTGTGTTCAGTTTTAAGATTTTCTTTTTTATCTCTTTTCATGGAATTTTACTTCTTTAAATATAGAAAACATTTACATGTTCACTTGCATATCAAAATAACACAAAGATGGACATCTAGAGAAGTCTTGCATTTCCTTGGGAAAAGCCAGAGCTTGGTCTCCCTGTGTCACTGGAACACAGGAGGTGCCAGGCCTACGTATCCTTCTTCTGCAGGATGAAGGGCCAACGAGGGCAATCTTAGCTGGGCTGCCCCTTTCCTGGCCCTTCAGCCAGAGAAAGCAGACTTTACCTGGGCTTTTTTTTTTTTTTTGTCTATGTCTGTTGGTGATTCTGAGATACAGCCCTCTCCAGTACCTAGTCTGGGATATTTGGGGCATGAAAAGAAAACCCTGGAAGCCCACTGCCATGTTCTTCCTCAAGTTTTCCACTCTGGCTGGTGGGAACAGGAACTATTCCTGGCCTTCTGTGGCTGTGGGTATTATGCTGTTTGGATTGTTTTATTTGTTTCAACTGCTCATTTGGATAGTCTTGGTTCAGTTGAGAGAAGTTTCCTCTCATGTCTGCGTTACTTGTACTCAGCCGAAGACTTGAGAGGACCCGCTGTCAGCTGCCAGAACTCCAGAGCTGTCGCACATCACTAAGAGACACTCAAACTTACCAATGCATTCATCGATAGAGTAATATAAACCAAGTCTAGCAATTTATAATTTGTCTATACTATAATCCAGTCATTGCTTAAAAATTAAACATACATATACCACGTGACTCAGAAATTTACACAAGAGAAATAGCAACATGTGTCCACACAAATCACTGCCTAATCT
>NW_007744752.1:11342-12853 GCF_000696425.1 Galeopterus variegatus
TTTACAGAATGAGTTAGGAAGTATCCTCTAACTTAATTTTCTGGAAGAATTTATCTATAATTGCTATTATTTCTTCCTTACATGCTTGATAGAATTAGCCAATGAAGATATCTGAGCCTGGAGTTTTCTTTTCAATTCCATTAATAAATACAGTGGTATTTTGTTTCTCAATTTCTTCTTGAGTGAGCTTTGTTAGGTTGTCTCTTTCAAGGAATGCAAGGAATTACCCATTTCCTTTTCATTACTGATTTTGTTTTGTCATAAATTTGTTCATAAGCCTCCCTTATTAATCTCAATATCTGTATAATCTATTATAATGTCACCTGTCTCATTTCTGATACTGGTAAATTTTGTATCCTCTCTTTTTCTTTTTCCTTATCAGTCTGAATAGATAATTGTCAATTTTGTTTTCATTCAATTTAAAATGCTTTCTATTCTCCTTTTTTCCTCCTTCTTTCCATGGACTCTTTAGTATACCACTTCGTTTCCAAGTATTTAAGGATTTTCCAGATATTTTTCTGTTATTTGCCTTTAAATTATTTTTATTGTGGGCAAAGAATATACTTTGTATGACCTGGATCCTTTTAAATTTGGGGATTTGTTTCATGGCTCTGAATGTGATCAGTGGATGCTCCGTGTGGACTTTGAGAACTCTGCCCAGTGCCCCATGAGTTGTGAGGTGTCACACTCTGGCTGCTGGGAACAGGAAATATTCCCACCTGCTGTGAGCTCTGGCTCCATTTCCTCTTTTCCATTCAGGTGGTTCTTTCCCTAGCATTGAGTGATTGTTTCATGTGCATGAGGTGATCTGCACACAGCTGAAGACTCAGGGACAAAAGTCCCCGCACTCTCTGTCTGTGTGGTGCTGTTTTCTCTAGGATTCCACCTCGGGGGAGAGCAGCTGCCTTGCCCTCCCCAGACCCTCAGCAAGACCACCGTGTCCTCCCTGGGTTCCCCTTCTCTGTGTGGCCTACTGAGTAGCTGGATTCTCATATCTGCTTCCATATCCAATATGTTGCAAAATGTTCTTTAGGATTAAAGTATATGAAGAAAATCCAGCCTCACAGAGATGTATGATGTATTTGTAAAACAAAAGATTATTTTAATAATTTTTCCAGATTATTATGGTTATTCTTCATTGACAGTACATCAAAACTTGACAAATAGTAATTTCTTAAAGTTTGACTACAATGAGGAATCTGTAACCATATGGATGAAATTTTTTTATTACAGCAAAATTCATTGGTCTGTCTTTCACTTGGAATGGATTATGAATCTAGGCATGATTGTGTTGCTTCATGCATTCATCATTTGGAAGATATTGATTCAAAGTTTTATGCTGATTTTATAAATGTTGATACATTTCATTGCACAATACTTAAAATTTCACAATTGTTATTTTCACTTTAAATCTAATCATAAATTCTTTTAAATTGGGAAGTTGTCAGGCTCACAATGGCTGTTATAAGTTTTGAAAATTTTAATGTTCAGTACAAACTTTTAATTTTATC
>NW_007744752.1:14600-15996 GCF_000696425.1 Galeopterus variegatus
TGGAAAGGAGGGGATGCCTTTTAATTGGGAAAATATGTATCCTGTTTGAAATGATTTTGAGTTATAGTTTTTGACTAGCAATAAGCTCAATTAAGAAAACATATTTGCATGAATGTCTATTTTGCTATTTCAAGTGAGACATAAATCATTTGAATGCTAACCTTTTCATTGCTATGTTTTATACCAGTGTCCCTTGTTTATGACCTGCTGGGAAGTCCTGGCCATCCCACCTAGAACTCACTGTGCTGGCCACGGCGCCTTGCAGTCCTGCCCCACCCACGTGGTCTGCATTGCACTGAGAGAGGAGCCGAGGGCCAAAGAGCAGAGAACCTCCACACACAGCATCTTCTACTAAAGCAGGAGCATTATGAGGGCTCCACATGGTCCCGAGATGTTTTTGNAGATGTTTTTGTGCTTATTATTTTAGATTAAGATACTGGTGTCCCATGAAGCAATATGCTTGTCACCTGGGAGAGGTAACCTATGACCAGAGTGTTACTCCTCACACCCAAGATGGAGTTTACCAGATGGGGAGCTGGTCATCTACCAAGTTCTTCAAATTTAGGAGACAGGACAAGCAAAGGTTAAGGAATAGCAAGGTACTGCTTGAGAAGTCCATGGTACGTTATTCTTGCAGTCATTCAGAAAGCATCAAGTGTGTTGTAAAAAGCAATGCCTAATGTGAGTCACCAACAAAATGAGAATTTCTTTTCTTAGCACTGAGTCAACAAGTGAGCAATTGTGAAGAAACTAATATATGTACATATACAATATCATGCCCATTTAATAGGGATGTGCAATATTGTTTTGTAGATTCTTTATATTTTAGAGCAGTTTTAAGGTTCACAGCAAAATTGTGAGGGAGGTACAGAGATTTCCCATATACCCCGTCCCCACACGTGCACAGCCTCCCCCACCATCAGCACCCCCCAGTACGCACCGTCAGAATGGTGCAGTTGTTAAAATTGATAAACCGACTTTGAAACATCATAATCGCCCCACTCCACAGTTTACATTATGATTCACTCTTGGTGCTGTACATTCTGTGTGTTTAGACAAACGTATGAGGACATGTGTCCACCATTACAGTAGCATGCAGAGAAACTTCACTGCCCTGGAAACGTCTGTGCTGTATTTATCCCTCCTCCCTACCCCTACCCCTGGGAACCACTGAACTTTTTACTGTCTCCAGAGTTTTGCCTTTTCCATAATGTCAGAGTGTTGGAATCATACCATATGTAGCCTTTTCAGATTGTCGTCTTTCACTGAGTAATACGCATTTAAGTTTCTTCCATGTCTTTTTATGGCTTAAAAGCTCATTTCTTTTTAGTGCTGAACAATATTCCTTTGTCTGGAGGCACCAGTTTGTTTATCCATTCACCTGCTAAAGGATGTC
>NW_007744753.1:0-700 GCF_000696425.1 Galeopterus variegatus
GCCCCACCTGCGGCTCTGCCTGGGCCTGGGCTCCGCTGGCCTCCAGGAGGTCGCGTGCAGGACCATCGTCCTGTCCTTGGGTCTCCAGTCAAAGGCACTTTTCCGATGAGGCCACCCCAGCCGCTGAATCAGAAGTTAAAGGCGCCTGAGCAGGCGGCCCCCGACTCCATCCCCGCCACGTCCTCCGCGCGGCGCTGTCGCTCACGGAGGCCGCAGGGCTCACTCGTGCTCATCGTCTTCCCTTGAGTGAAATGCAGCCCCGCGCTCGCTGGGATGGTTACAGTCGTCGTGGTTCACGGTGCATACGGCAGTGCCTGTACGCAGCAGGCACTCGATAAATGCGTGGAAGGAATGACCTGATCCTGTGATGAGAGCTGAGCCTGCAGGAGGAGGCGAGATGCTTCTGATGCATGTTTCCAAAATGAAGTGCCACATTCTCGAGGAGGCCGGGATCTCCCCCTCAGCATGTGGGGATCCGGGGTCCTGGGCATCGCAGGCCNCACAGAGTACGCACATGGCACATGCACAGCACACACAGAGCCCTGGGAGGGTCCCGGCTGCCCACGCACGCCCACGTCTGGATCATCACTGGTGCCCACTCCTTGCCAGGCCACTGACCCTCCACAGCCCCTTGAATGCGGCACAGAGGAAAAACTCAAATAGTGGTCTAGGGGTGTGACCTCCTGGCCCAGCCCCAGCT
>NW_007744753.1:2182-6910 GCF_000696425.1 Galeopterus variegatus
ATTTATTCATTTAGTGTTGCTCTTGGAAATGCACACAACACTGTGGCAGCACAGCTGAAAAGACAAATGAAGTGAATAAGGAGAGACCGGGGGTGGCTTGGGATTAGATTCTCCTGAAAAAAACTGTCTGCACATGTACCTGGAAAAAAAAATTTTTTTTTAAAGATGCCTTATGGGAGAGTAGTTCTTCATGTCTCAAAAAAAAAAAAAAAAAGGCAACAAACACCCCATTGAAGATGCATTTACAAATATGCTAACTGGTAAAAATTAGATAAACAATTTTTGGGGGGTTTAATGAAAACATATGACGGTACTTCAATAAGTTCATGTAAAAATTGAATTAAAAGATAACATGAATGCTTCCATGAACTTTTTGAAGAACCTGGTACAGTACCTACTGCTTTAGCAACAACTAATTTTACCTAAAAATGTAATCATTTAAGTAAAAACAAATAAACAAATGAGTGTTTCCACTAAAACACATCTAGCTTTTATATACCTAAACATCAGGAAACTGTGCAACCCAACATTTTCTATGTATGATCATATATATGTACATAATGTATTCAAAAATGTATATATTTCTTGTGGTACACTCTTCAGTAATGTTTCCCAGTGACAGGTCTCCATGTATCCAAGTCCTCCTACAGTATGTTTCTACAGTCAACTTTGTGCTTTGCCATTTGACTTGCTTTGGCCAATGGGACATTTAAAAATGTGGTGCAAACATAGGTTTGAAAGGTACTTGCCACTGGTGCTTGCCTTCTTAAACAGAGTCATATCATAAGGAAGCCACCAGGAGCTATCCTGTTGGAGACACGTCCTGTTGAAGACACAGGGTCTAGCCAAGAGTCAGCACAAACCATAGAACATGTGAATGAAGCCATCTTGAATGAACCAGTCTCAGTAAAGACACCAGGTGACTAAAGTCTCTTTTGTAATCCAGGCAACTCTAGCATAGAAAATGCACATCAAAATGTGTATCCACAGAAATTTTTTTTTAAGCTATTCAATTTTGGTTAGTTTCTTACCTAGCAAATGCTGTCTAATGCCTACAAATCCCCAGAACTCAATACTAACAGAAATATATGAGAGAGACTGTCGAACTAAATGTCAAATACAATCAACAGAACTTCACAACCACACATACAAGTTTTGAAAATCACAATGAATGACAACTGGATGGACTTTAATGAGGTTGCTGGCACTGACAGAGGTCATGTGAATCATAAAAAGCAACTGTTTGCACACCAGTAAACTACAATGTAAGTTTTTTGGTTTGTTTTTTTAAGCAGCTGTCTGGTACAGCAATCCAAACCCTTGTCTTAGGTGTTATGATATCTTGCACTAACTGCTGAGTTAGCTGCCAAATACACATTCTTATTTTTCTTAACATCTTAAAAAATCTGTTTACTTTAAAAAATGTGAAACATAAAAAGGGTTTGTTACTTATAAGTGAATATTGCACTGTATGATTATTGCATTTTGAGACATCAGTTTGGAGTAGAAGTGTGATGCAGCCTAATTTTCCCATTTTAAATACTGTTAAATAGACTTGCATTATATTCCTGCAGAATTCATGATTTTTAAAAACAGATTACTGACATTAAGTGGAAAAAACTTATTTGACCCTTTGAGGTTACATGATCCACAGAAATTGTTGGGGATAAAAAAAAAGTGATGTTTAAGGCAAGTTATATTAAAGCGATGTTTGATCCAAGTTGACTTTAGTGTCACAAAAATAATCTCAAACATAACACTTGCTTTGACTTAAGTGTGGCAAAATGAATAACACTAGCCAAAAGACAGGATGTCAGACACCAACAACTCACAACACCCTGGGCAATGTTTCCTCAAATCCAATTTTTTACATCTTTCTTTTAATAAAGATATACCTTGACAAACCCTTTCTGAACGACCAGAAAGAACTATCAGTCTAGTGGGAGCATCAGCACATTCCTAGATGCCAAATTTCATGATAGACTAGGTTTGAGAGACCTTAGACACTGGAAAAAATAAGGGAAGATTAAAGGAATAAGAGTGTGTTTAAAGAGCACTGCAGACAGATCTTCTCAGGTATGACAGGTTATTTCTCCATCCCAGACCACCCTCTCAACTATATTAAATAAAAAATTTAGGAGGCCATTGTTTTGGGCTGTTTCTTTACTAGGCCCAACAAAAACAGACTAGAACTCAAAATGGAGTCAACCCTGCTAAGTTCGAGGTCACTTAGGTTGAAGTCATGAGAAAGAGATAACAGCCAATTTCTCAAACAGGCTAGTTTAAATCTTCAATAGACATGATGATGAAGTTCCATCTCTTTTAATTCTTACACAAAAGGAATAGCTCTATTTCTAGTATTCTGTCTTCCTATTCTCACTGTGACAAGGCAGATTGATTTAGCTTATGCCATTTTTACTGTTTGAAAAGAGTTTTTTGTTTGAACCCCCCCCCCCCAGCACCTCTAGTAGAAATTAGAAGTTAAAAATTATCCTGTACTTAGAAAAATTTTAAATTCTGCCTGCCGTTGCTTTGTCCCACCTATGCTATTTCTGGCTGATAAAACCAAGATCTGTATCCAGATGTATCCAGAAACTTAGTGAGGAAACTGCCCTGGGAGAACTTCTTGCTGTTCCTGAGTGATTAACTGGCTTATCCTGGCTTCTGTTACCAGCTTGCACTAGGCCTCACCAAACCCCCTCCCTCCTCACGCCAGGAGGAAATGTGTGTGACTATATGATAACTTTAAGTGTGTGACTATGTAACTTTTTGCCTTCAAAAGGCCCCTTAAACTTAGAGTTCGGGCTGCTCTCTTACCAGAATATCTGGAGGGACAGTTGCTGGCTGGCTAATAAAGATCCCCTTTTTCAAACACTCAATGGGGTGTTCTGGTTCCTTTTCCATATAAGGTGCCTCACATCACCTTATAAGGAAAGTAAATGTGAAATAACCAATCCACTTTTTTTTGTTGTGTTCACTTTCTTCAGACTTTTTCTGTCTATAAAATCAATATCCTTCGTGGCTCAGCTCAGCAGAACACTTAATTCTACTTTATGGACTTGTTGCCCAATTCTAGAATCACAATAAATTCAACTGAGATCTATATCTAAATTTATTGTAATTCTATTCTTGGACAAACCCCCTCCAAACAAGTAACATTTTCTAGAACCTTGCCTATCTTTCTCAAACTCTTCTTAGATCCATCAGAATTGAGTTCTCAGGTCAAATCACTGCCCCAAATTGGAGACGCAAATGCACATCCAGAGAATCATAACTTATGTGATCACAAACCATAAGAAACCTCTCGGGGAAGAGCAGAGGTGTAGGAAAACCTCAAGTGTAACTGGTGAATTGTTTAAGTTTGAGAGTCAATGTCTTCAGGGTTCCCAGCACAGGAGTTCCCACAAGTTGATAAGTTTTACCTCCAGAAATATTGCCAGGCTCTTACAGTGAAGATCTTAGAAAAAGGTGTCTTCCTGCCCTCAGCAGAGAGAAGAAAAGTAGCTATTTCCCAAAATGCTCAGAGAATCCCGTTCTTCTTAACAAGTTCTACCTTCAAAAAACTATTTCTCAAATGACTAACAAACAGATTTTACCAGGGCCAAACTTTCTGGGGTAAGGGAAATGCCCACTTCCATCCCCCTCTAAACTTCCTGCCTCAAAAAAAATAGAGGCAAGGACCAATAAGTACTTAGGCATGTCATACCCCAGGGAGATGCAGGCTTCCTAAAAATGAAGCTTAATCATAGGTCTATACGATGTTTCTCCTTAACAACACATCAATAGCAGCAGAACTCATGCATAATAACAGCAGAGCACAACCACAAAATCTGTACGCCTCAGACCTTATGGAAGAAGTCTCTCAAGGTATGCCAGCAAATGGATAACACTGGTGGAGTGGACAATGTCAAGAAACACACAATGTACTTAGTCCAAGTCATGAAGAAATAGAAAATCTGAACAGACCTACAGTTGTAGATTAATGTAGAAATTAAAAACCCCCCAAAAAATAAAAACCAAGGATGAAATACTTTCACTCCTGATATCTACTAAACATTAAAAAACAAAATTAATACCAATCCTCCTCAAACTCTTCCAAAAAGCTAAAAAGGACTCATTCTGTGAAGCGAAAATTATGCTGACACCAAAAGCAAAAGACACTAGAAAAAAGAAAACTGCAGACAAATGTCCTTTATGAATATAAATGCAATAATTTTCAAATATATACTAGCAAACAACATTTGTCAGATATTAAGAGTATTACATACCATGACCAAGTGACATTTATCCCTGAAACACAAGGATGATTCAACACATGAAAATCAATCAATGTAATATACCACATTAGCAAAATGAATGGAACACTGCAAGTGTCTCAGTTGATGCAGAAGAGCATTTGACAAAATGCAAAAACCTCTTCTGATAAGAACACACAAGAAACTAGGACTAGAAAGAAACTGCCTCAGTATAATAAAGANAAAAAACACCCCCAAACAATTGGAATGAATGAAATCAGCAAAGTTGTAGGATACCAAATCAATGTGCGAACATTAGTTGTATTTATATATGCTAACTATGAACAATATAAAAAGAAAATTAAGAAAACAATACCAGGAACAATAGCATTGAAAATATAAAATACTTAGGAATTAACTTAACCAAGAAAACAAAAGACATATACATTGAAAACTACAAAATGTTGCTGAAAAAAATTAAAGAAAATACAAA
>NW_007744753.1:7759-8375 GCF_000696425.1 Galeopterus variegatus
CAAAAGACATATACATTGAAAACTACAAAATGTTGCTGAAAAAAATTAAAGAAAATACAAACAAATAGAAAGACATCTCCTGTTCATGGTATATAAGACTGACTATTATGATGTCAATACTATCCTATCCAAAATGACCTACAAATTTGATGTTATCCCTATCACAAGACCAATAACATTTTTTTAAAAAAAGAGAAACAGAAAGCAACATCCTAAAATAAATGTGAAATCTTAAGGAACCCCAAATAACCAAAACAACAGAAAAAGAAAATCAAAGTTGAAAGTATCACTCTTCCTCATTTCAAAACTTATTCAAAGGTACAGTAATCAAAACCTTGTGTCATAAAACCTACTGGCATAAAGACATACATATTCACCAATGGAATAGAATAGGGAGCCCAGAAATATACCCTCATATATACAATAAAATGGTTTTCAAATTCCAAGATCATTCAGTGGGAAAAGAAGTCTATGGAAAAAATGGTGCTGGAAAAACCTAATATTCACATGTAGAAATACACATTTGTACCCTTACCTTCTACCACATACAAAAATAAATCAAAATGAATCAAAGACCTAAAAGTAAGAGCTAAAACTAAACACTTAGAAGAAAATA
>NW_007744753.1:10264-10742 GCF_000696425.1 Galeopterus variegatus
TCCCAGTGACTATTCTATAAAAACTGAAAAGTTGATGCTGAAATTTATATGAAATCACAAGGGACTCAATACGACATGAAAAAGAGCAAACTAGGTCTCACAATTCATAATTTTAAAACCTGCTTCAAACCAACAGTAATCAAGATACTACAGTAATGGCATAACGAAAGTCATTTAGATAATCAAATACCACAGAGTCCAGAGACAGTGAGGTCAGCAGAATGGCAGAGTGAGCTGCTCCAAACACCTGTTCACTGACAGAAACATGGAAAAACAAGAACTACCAGAAACAAGATTTTCTAAACTCTTGAAAAAAACTGAAGGTTTATAGCAACGATGTGGATGCAAAATTTAAAAAAAAAAAGTGAGAAATGGTAGGAAAGTCTTCTGGAGCTTTTACTTGTCCTTGCCCCAATTCCTCCCTGATTTGGTGCCAGTCTTCAAGACAACATTCCTAGTTCCTAGTCCCTCTGGTCAC
>NW_007744753.1:12697-13564 GCF_000696425.1 Galeopterus variegatus
CTAACTCAAATGCATTTCTCATAAATTACTTAGAGAAAAACGAAAGAAATTTAGGCTTAAGTAACCAGAATCCTCCAATTGAGCTGTGATTACACAACCAGGAAATTTCCCCCCAGATAGTCCAAATAGGCGACGGATAACTGCAATCAATGACTTGTAAGATTTTTGGTTTGCTCCACCAGAACCTTATAAACGCCTTTCTTTCAAGCCCCTCTGGTGGACCCCAAACCACACACCATGGCTGGTGCTTCCCATTCACGAGTGGTTGTTTGCTCAAATAAACTTTCTAATATTTTAACCGGCGCCTCAGTTCAATTTCTAACAGGAGAAAGGAGGGACTGGGACCCCACGCACCGCAGTTCCTCCCATGCCTGAGCCCCACACAGCGGGTGGGGATTCTCCCGACGACCCTCCCGCCGTCACAGCATGATCTGGGTAGACGCGGGGCCGCGGGCACGGAGCTGCCCAGAGCGGGATCCGAGCCGCCGAAGTCACCGTTCAGGGTCGGGACAGGACGCCGGGGCCTCGGCTGCCGCCCAGTGCCCACCCAACGGCCTCAGGGGACCGAGGGCCGAGCTGCGCCAGCGGAAGACTCGGCCGCAGACAGACCCCAGAGCTGACCGCGGGGAGGCCCGGGTCTCCCCGCCTGTCCCGGCGTTTCCATCGGAGCCCCCTCCGCATCTTAGGGCCCCTTGCCCCGCACACTCACCATTTCCTGGCTTCCGGCGGGTTCCCCGTCCTCCCTAAGGAGCTCCCAGTACCTGCAAGTGACCCACCCGGGCCACTCAAAGCAGACACAGCTGTGCGGACTGGACTAACCTCAGTGGGCGCCAGACACAAAGATCCCGCGAGATTGTGGAAGGCCGC
>NW_007744753.1:14479-15996 GCF_000696425.1 Galeopterus variegatus
CCCACCTTCCCACTCCCTTGTCCATCATGTGAAGGCCTCGCTAGGCCATCCTCCTCGGAGTTTAGATCCGCCTGGGGCCATAGCTAGATGGGAAGTGCGCGTGCGCAAAGTAACAGGAAACTACAACTCCCCGAATTCCCTGGAACACGCTCTGCATTGGACTTCATATCCCCCCAAATTGCAAGGGGTATCAGGAGATTCTTTACTTTCTGCATTAAAATTGTTTGAGCATTAAGGGTCTTTCCTATGGCAATAGCAATCGCACTTTTTTGTGTGTGTCTAAATGCCTTTATTTGAAACAAATAGTTGAACTAAACAAGCACTTCCTTTTTCCACTCTAAATTAAAACGAAGAACAGTAGGGGCAGACTTCATTTGGCATTACAGTGGAAATATGTGAACGTTCCACACCCTTCTACTTGTCGTGGTTGGGGTAACTTTCTTTATAAGCAGTATTTTTTCGTTGTTCTGTTTGTTTGTTTGTTTTTCCCATAGTCTTTCTTACATAAAATATTAACCGCAAGCTACTAGTGTCACTCAAAAGTAAGTGGTCTTCATCATTTCATGTATGAGGAAGTATGTTTTACGCTGAAAGGTGAAAGAAGTACTACCGCCACCCACTCTTTAAAAACAACCAAATAGCTCAAAGTAGAATCTTCTTTTTTTTTCTTTTTGTCTTTTTTCGCGACCTGCAACGGATCGCAACCCTCAGTGTCGCGCCTGTACCGGACGCAACGGGATCGCAACCCACGGTGTTGCGCCCGCACCTCGCTCAGCCAGTGAGCGGCCGGTCTGTATGTGGGATCCGAACCCTCGCTGTAGCAGTGCGCCACCAGGCCGGCCCCCTTAACCCATAAATATACAGAGGCCATGTAAATGAGCACAACGAAGAAAAGAAACGCTTTAAGAGAAGCATTATGGGGGCCCAATGTCAGTACTGGGCCTGTGTACTCTCACAGCCACATCTCTATCGCTGCTCCAGTGGTGAGGTTCCAGCTTCTTTAAAGGGTCCAGGCTCCTTTAAACGACCAGCTTGCACGGGAAGTCATAGCTTGAGAACTCACTCAGTACCCCCACGCTCCCACTGAGGGCATTAATCTATTCATGAGGAAGCTGCCCCCATGACCCAAACACCTCCCAAATGATCCCAAGTTTGGGATCGATTTGGCATGAGCTTTGGGGGGACAAAACATCCAAACTCTATCACGAGTCTTTTTATTTTAAATTCAAAATTGTGGTAAAATNAACCTTGTGTATAAGGTTATATCCGCTTACAAATAATATAGACTTACATATATGTTATTCAAAAGTGGAAACGTTATAACGATGTTTTTAAATTTCTGATTTCGTAACCTGCCTGGCCTCTGGTTTTGTGAGTGCAGAGCTCTGACACATATTTCGGCCAGACTTTCAGCAGGGAGAAGCAGCAGCTGTGAGGCCCCAGCTTCTGCAGCCCCACACTCCAAACTCATGTGGGTCACGGTCCCCCACTAGCTTCCGTCCTTTGTCTGGTTCCCA
>NW_007744754.1:0-322 GCF_000696425.1 Galeopterus variegatus
TATAGTTTCAGGTCATATATTTAAGTCTTTAATCCATTTTGAGTTGATTTTGGTATATGGAGAGAGATAAGGGTCTAGTTTCATTCTTCTACACATGCATATTCGGTTTTTCCAACACTATTTATTGAAGAGGCTGTCCTTTCCCCAGTGTATGTTCTTTGTGTCTTTGTCAAAGATCAGTTGGCTATAAGTATGTGGATTGGTTTCTGTGTTCTGTATTCTGGTCCATTGGTCTGTGTGTCTGCTTTTAGGCCAGTACAATGCTGTTTTGGTTACTATAGGTTTGTAGTAAAATTTGACGTCAGGTAGTGTAATGCCTCCA
>NW_007744754.1:764-13232 GCF_000696425.1 Galeopterus variegatus
TGCTGTTTTGGTTACTATAGGTTTGTAGTAAAATTTGACGTCAGGTAGTGTAATGCCTCCAACTTTATTTTATTTTTGTCCACCTGAGTTATTTCAAAAAGCCTGTGTTCAAGATCAAAAATTCTTTCTTCTGCTTGCTCTAGCCTTCTGCTTCAGCTCTTAGTTGTATTTTTTAATTCATTGAATGAATCCTTCAGTTCTAAGAGTTCTGATATGTTCTTTTTTAGGGTGTCTGTCTCTTTATAAAATTCCTCTTTCAGTACCTGGATTGTTATTCTAATTTTATTGTGTCATCTGAGTTTTCTCTTATTTCATTGAGTTCATTAAGATTGTTGCTTGGAGGGCTAGCCCGTGGCTCACTTGGAGAGTGTGGTGCTGACAACACCAAGTCAAAGGTTAAGATCTTCTTACCGATCATCTTTTAAAAAAAAGATTGTTGCTTGGAATTCTTTTTCAGTCATTTCATACGTTTCTTGTCATTTGGGGTCTGGTACTGGAGAATGATTGCATTCCTTTGGAGGTGTCATATTTTCTTGTTTTTTGTACTTCTCGTATCTCTGTGCTGATATCTGGTCATCTGGTGGAGCTGTTGCTTCTTCTAATACTCAGGAATAGCTTTTGAGGAGAGAGACTCCCTCCTGTACATGTGTTTTATATTGACCATTGGATAGGGTGTTTTAGTTTTGATTCTAGGTAGATGCAGTAGTGTAGTCTCCGTATGGTTACTTCAATCATATTCAACATTGGAGTTGTCTGTGAGTGCCTCTGTGGCCTAGGCACTTGGGGCACTCAGTAGTTCCTTGCTGAAGTGAGTGACACAGAGTTAGGTTGTCGAGGTTGTGGGTGAGATCTCAAGCTCTTGGGAAAAGTGCCTGGATACCCTGTAGTTCTTTGCTGATGTGAATGACACTGGGTTAGGTCATCAACATTGTGGGCAAGTTCTCGAGCTCTTGGAGAAGCACTTGGATATCCTATTGCTCCTTGTCCAAGGCAGGTGACCCGGAATGGACTTGCCGGTACCCCAGCTAGTGTCCCATGGCCCTGATAGGTGTACTGGGGTCCACTAAAGGTCCTCACCTTAAATGGATGACCCTGGGTGGGGTTTCTGGGGGTCAGGATTAGGACCTAGGCTTTGAGGGGGGAAATAGGGTGCTCAGAAGCCCTTCAGCTACAGTGAGTGACTCAATGGTGTCACTGGGGTTCTTGGAAGAGTACTGTACCCCTAGGAGAGGCATCAGGATACTATGTAGTTTCACTATTGAAGTGGGTCACACTGAGTGGGATCACTGGATTTGGGGGGTGCTGTACTCTCAGGAGGGACACTGGGATGGTCTGCAGCTTCACTGTTGAAGTGGGGCACTCTGAGTGAGGTGTTAGCAATTTTTCTTGGGACCTTTCACCCCCAAGATGGTTGCTGGGGCCCTCTTGTTCAGATGGAGTGGCCACTCTGGGTGAGGCTGCTGTGATTGTGGACAAGCCCCTGTGACCCTAAGAGCATTACTGGGACATTCTAGGTCTCCTCAGCTGGAGTGGGCTGCCCTGCATGATGTCACTGAGGCTTTGCGTGAGCTGCCGTGCCCCCATGAGAGATTCCAGATTCCTCTGAAGCCCCCTTGCTGGGACAATCATCTCTGGGCAGGCTCACTGGTGCTGCAGGCATGTATCTGTTCCTGAGAGAGTCATACGAGTCCTCCACTACCTCTTTGTGGCTGCAACAATTGTAAGGACACCTCACCAAAGAAGGAGGGGTAGCCAGCAATGGCTACAGGCCCTGATTAGGTAGCTTTCTGACTCTGTATAGTGTGCACACCAACTTTCTCTGTCCTGAGGATGGCACCCTCGCTGTACTGGACTGCCTGTTCCCAGAGCACAGGATGCCATGTGGATATGGGTGTAGGCAACCTGGTGCAATGATGTGGTCTCCAGGGAGTGGAACTGCTACCAGGGCCAGAGCAAAATGTGAATAACATGAATAGGCTTCTTTCTAGCTCTGGAGTGTGTGTACACCATCCCTTCCATACTGAGAGTGGCACTCTCACCACACTGGACCGTGCATTCCCAGGGCATGGGTTGGAAGCCAAATTGAGGATGTTGGGGCCAGTCCTGGCTCCAAGCTCACCACAGCAGTCTGGGGCCCCAGGGCGTGGGGGCAGCCCTGCGTGTATCCCTCCACTGGCCAGTGCAGCCAGGTGTGCTCACAGCAGTTCCTAACACTGGGTGCACAGCTGCAAGGGCAATGCAGACTCCCTCATGGGTTGGGCTGCCAGCCCACTCACCTTCCCATGAGCAGAAACTCCTCCTGAATCCCCACCACTCATCATGAGATGGTGGTAGATGGGAATTTTCTTCTGTTCTTTGACTATCCTGAGTTTCCGCACTCACCGATGTCTTCACTGCTCCGTCGTTGTGTTCCAGCTCTCTCCTCTCATTTCCGTCATCCAAGTGTAGCTGTGCCTTCGATGCATTCTCAGTCTTTGTGGGAGAGATGAGCGATGTATCCTTCTAGTCAGCCATTTGTTCTGCCCCCTCCTAGTTTATTCTTTTTGATGCTATTGTAGATGGAATTGTTTTCTAAATTTCCTTCCCTGATTTTTCATAGTATATAGAAATATGACTGATTTTTGTGTGTTGCTATTATATCATGCAACTTATGAATTTGTTTCTTTGCCCTAACAGGGTTTTTGTGGGGGGGTTTTGTAGATTCTTTGGGATTTTCTATATATAAGATAATGTCCCCTGAAAATAGAGATAATTTTCCTTCTTCCTATCCAATCTAGATGCCTTTGGGTTTTTGCTTTTTGGGTTTTGGGGTATTTTTCCTTGAGTAACTTCTCTGGAGAGAACCTCCAGTATAATGTTGAATAGAGGGGCAAAAGTGGGCATCCTTCTTTTATTCCTGAACTTAGGTGGACAATTTTTTGTCACCATTGAGTATGATGTTAGTTACAGATTTTTCATATATGGCCTTTATCATGTTGAAGAAGTTACGTTCTATTCCTAGTTTGTTAGGTGCTTTGTCATGAAATAGTGTTGAATTTTGTGAAATGCTTTTTCTGCATCAATTGAGATGATCATGTGACTATTTTCCTTCATTCTATTAGTACAGTATATTACATTAATTGATTTTCTTAGATTGAACCACCCTTGCATTCCTGGGATTTGGTTTGCTAGTATTGTGTTTCAGGGTTTTGCATCTATATTCACAGGAATATTAGTTTGTGGTTTTCTTGTGATATCTTTGTCTGGCTTTGGTATCAGGGTAATGATGGACTCATACAATGAGTTAGGAAGTGTTCCTTCCCCTTCCTCCCCTTCCTTTTCTTTCTTTCTTTCCTTTTCTTTTTTTAAAGAATTTGTGGAGTATTTACAAAGGATTTATGTAAATTTTTTAAAACATTTGGTAGAATTCCACCAGTTCTGGGCTTTTCTTTATGGGAAGGTTTTTGGTTAGTGATCCAATCTCATTACTTATTATAGATCTGTTCATATTTTCTATTTCTTCTTGAGTCAGTGTGTTACTTTGTTTTGTGCTGCTGTAACAGAATACCTGAGACTGGGTAATTTATAATGAACAGAAATTTATTTCTCACAGTTCTGGAGGCTCGGAAATTGAAGATCAGGGGGCTTGCATCTGGTGAGGACCTTCTTGCTGTGTCATCCCATGCAGGAAAACGGAATGGGGGTCGGAGAGAGACACCAAACTCGTCCTTTTATAAGGAACCCACTCCCACAATAATGAAGCCATTCCCACTATGATGGCATTGATCCATTCATGAGGGCTCTGCCCTTATGATCTAATCACCTCTGTAATGTGTCACCTTCCAACACTGATGCTCTGGGGATTACGTTTCCAACACATGACCTTTGGGGGACACATTCAAACCATAGCAGTCGGTTTTGCTAGTTTGTGTGTTTCCAGAAATTTGTCCATTTTATTTGGGTTATCTAAATTGGTGGGGTACAGTTGTTCACAGTATTCTCTTAAAATACTTTTTATTTACATAGGTCTGTAGGTAGGAGGTTCACACTTTCATCTTATTTTATGAATTTGAGTCTTCTCCCTTTTGTTCTTGGTTGGACTATTTAAAGGTGTGTTAATTTTGTTGATCTAATTTTCTAAGAACCCACTTTTGGTTTTTTTGACTCTATTATTTTCCTATTCTCTATTTCATTTATTGCTCTAATCATTATTATTTCCTTTCTTCTGCTAGCTTTGGAGTTAGATTTTTCTTTTTCTATTTTAAGATGTTAGTAAGTTATTGTTTTGAGATCTTTATTCTTTTTTACTATTGGCATTTTTACAGCTACAAATTTCCCTCAGGGCACCACTTTCACTGAATCAAATAAGTTTTATTATATTGTGTTTTCATTTCCATTCATCTCAAAGTATTTTCTAATTTCACTTGTAATTTCTTCTTTGGTTCATTGGTTGTTTAGGAGTCTGTTGTTTAATTTCTACATGTTTTTAAGTTTTCCAGTTTTCCTTCTGTTAGTGACTTCTAGTTTCATTCCATTGTGGTCAGAGAAGATAGTCTGTATAATCTCAGTCTTTTAAAATTTATTCAGCCTTGTTTGTGACTTATTTAACATATGGTCTAACATATGGTCCATCTTGAAGAATGTTCCATTTGCTCTTTTTTTTTTTTTTTTCTAAAAGATGACCGGTAAGGGGATCTTAACCCTCGACTTGGTGTTATCAGCACCACACTCTCCCGAGTGAGCCACGGGCTGGCCCATTTCATCTGCTCTTGAAAAGAATTTTTGTTCAGTTGTTGTTGGGTGGAGAGTTCTATACATGTCTGTTAGGTCTAGTTGGCTGATAAAATAAAATATATTTTATTTTATTTTATTACTTTTTTTTTTCCTTTTTTTTAAGTACTGGCAACGGGATCGCAACCCTCGGTGTTGCGCCCGCACCGCGCTCAGCCAGTGAGCAGGAACTGGTCTCCACATGGGATCTGAACCCTCGGCGGGAGCGCCGCCACGCTTCCAAGCGGTGCACTCTCCAGTGCGCCACTGGGCCGGCCCGAAATATATTTTATTTTATTTTATTTTTTAAATAAAATATATTTTAAAAAATAAAGTCTTCTTTCCTTTGTTGATCTTTTGTCTGGGTTTTCTGCATTTATTGAAAGTGGGGTATGAAGTCTCCAACTATTATTTTAGAATTGTCTGTTTTTCACTTCAATCCTAGCAATGTTTGCTTTATATATTTTAGGGCTCTGTCATTAGCTGTGTTTATGTTTATAATTGTTACATCTTCTTGATGGATTGACCCTTTTATCAATATATTATGTCCTTTGTCTCTTGTAATAATTTCTGACTTAAAGACTTCTTTTTTTTTTTTTTTTTTCCCTTTTGTCTTTTTTCGTGTCCGGCAATGGATCGCAACCCTCAGTGTCGCGCCCGCACTGGACCAGGACCGGCAACGGGATCGCAACCCTCCGTGTCGCACCCGCACCTCGCTCAGCCAGTGAGCGGGAACCGGTCTGTATGTGGGATCCGAACCCTCGACGGGAGCGCCACTGCGCTCCCAAGCGGCGCACTACTACAGTGCGCCACCGGGCCGGCCCTTAAAGACTTCTTTATCTTACATTAGTATAGCCACCCAACTCTCTGTTGGTTGCTATTTGCATGCCATATCTTTTTTCATACTTTCACTTTCAACCTATATGTGTCTTTGGGTCTAAAGTGATTCTCCTGTAAACAACACGTATTTGGCTCTTGTGTGTTTTTTTAAAAATCCATTTTGACAATCTCTGCCTTTTAATTGGAGAATTTTATCCTTTACATGTAAAATAATTATTTTAGGATGTTGCCATTTGGCTGTTTTCTGTATGTCTTATATCCTTTTTCTTTTTCAATTTCTCTATTACTGTCTCTTGTTTTTGATGGGGGTTCATTTTTTCTTTTGTACCATTTTTATTTCCTTCTCATTTCCTTTTCTGTATATGCTTTAATTGTTTTCTTAGTGGTTACCTTGAGTATTAGAATTAACATCTTAAATTTGTAACAACTCTATTAGTTAAACAGACTATTTTTTCATATGACTGCGAGTCATTGTCTGGTGTCTTTTATTTCAGCCTGAAGGACTCCCTTTAGTATTCCTTTTAGGGAAGGTCTTCTAGTGACAAATTTTTTGTTTTTGTTTATCTGGGAATGTCTTAATTTCACCTTTACTTTTGAAGGATGGTTTTGCCAAATATAGAACTCTTGGTTGACCAGTTTGGTGTTTGTTTGTTTGTTTCAGCACTTTAAATATGTCATCCCACTGCCTTCTGGCCTCCATGATTTCTGCTGAGAAATCATGTGTTCATCTTATTGAGGATTTCTTGTACATGATGAGTTGCTTTTATCTTGGTGCGTTCAAGATTTTCTCTGGCTTTGGTTTTTGACAACTAATTACAGTGTATCTAGGGATGAATCTCTTTGAGTTTATTCTATGTGAAATTTATTCAGCTTCTTGGATGTGTAGATTTAAGTAGTGTCAGTCCTTCAACTTTGTTCTTCTTCAATATTGTGGTGGCTATTCTGGATCTTTTTGCTTCTCCACACAAACTTTAGAATCAGTTTATCAATACCAACAAAATAACTTGCTGGAATTTTGATTGGGATTACATTGAATCTATAAATCAAATTGGGAAGAACTGATATTTTGACAGTCTTGAGGCTTCCTTTTCATAAACATTGAATATCCCTCCACTTATTTAGTTCTTTATTGATTTCTTTAAACAGAGTTTTATAGATTTCTTCATGTAGATCTTGTACATATTTTGTTATATTTATACCTAAGTATTTAATTTGGGGGGTGGTGCTAATGTAAATGGTATTGTGTTTTTAACTTCAAATTCCACTTGTTCATTTGCTGGAATATAGGAAAGCTATTGGTTAAACTTTGTGTCATGCAACCTTGCTATAATTACTCATTAGTTCCAGAAGGGTTTTGTTTGTTTGTTTGTTTGTTTGTTTGTTACCAGTTCTTCTGAATTTTTGCTATAATTACTCATTAGTTCCAGAAGGGTTTTGTTTGTTTGTTTGTTTGTTTGTTTGTTTGTTTGTTACCAGTTCTTCTGAATTATCTACATAGATGATCATGTCATCTGAGAACAAGGACAGTTTTATTCCTCCTTCCCATTTGTATACCTTTTATAAGGGGACAGATTAAGGAAAAGAGGACATCCTCACCTTGTTTCTGACCTTAGTGGGAAAACTTCTAGTCTTACCACTAAATATGATGTTAGCTGTAGGATTTTTATATATATTCATTAACAAGTTGAGGGAGTTCCCCTATTCCCAGATTCCTGGGATTTTTATCATGAATGTATCTCGGATTTTGTCAAATGCATTTTCTACATCTATTGATATGACCATGTTATTTTTCTTCTTTAGCCTGTTAATGTGATGGATTACATTAATTGGTTTTCAAATGTTGAACAAGTCTTGCATACCTGGGATAAATCCCACTTGGTTGCAGTATATAATTCCTTTTATACACTGTTGGATTTGATTTGCTAATATTTTCTTGAAAATTTTTGCATCTGTGTTCATGAAGGGTATTGGTCTGTAGCTTTTTTTTCTTGTAATATCTTGTCTGGTTATAGTATTATGATAATGCTGGCCTCATAGAATGAGCTAGGAAGTATTTCCTCTGCTTTTAGGTTCCAAAAGAGATTGTAGAGAATTGGTATAATTTACTATTTAAGTGTTTAGTAGAATTCACCAGTGAACCTATCTGGGCCCGGTGCTTACCGTTTTGGAAAGTTATTAAGTACCAATTCAATTTCTTTAATTTGTACATGCCTGTTCAGATTGTCTATTCTTCCAGTCTGTTTTTTCATTTGGTTTTATTATTAATTTATGCATTTATTTCAGTCTAACTTTCTCCTCTGCTTTATGGAGTTTTATGTAAGGTCTTTTCTATCTCGATAATATAAAAATATTATCTTATATTTTTTTCCAGCACCTATTTAGGGTTGATTTTTGTTTTTCTATTTAGATATTCACCCACTTCAATTTTATTTTTGCACATAGCATTAGATAGAATCTAACTTCTTTTTTCTTGTCAAAGCAATAACCAATCGTCCCAACACCATTTATTAAACAGTCTGATCTTTCTTCTCTTACCATATATAAATTCATAATTTTTCTGTTTTCTCTATCCGGTTCCATTAAAATTCTTATTTCTGCATTGGTACCACACTGATTTAATTCTTATGATTCTAGAGTATAAATTGGCATCTGGTAGGGATAGCCCTTCCTCATACTTTTTCTTTTAAAATGAACCTTAAAATCGGTCCATTAATGTTTTTGTAAATTGCAGTTGTGATTATAAGTAAATTACATTTATATCCTGACTTCAGAAATCATTGGCATCTTTACAATATTTGGCCTTTCCATCTGGGAGCAGGGTTTGTCTCCCCTTCTGCATATTTTTGCTAAATTTTTATAGTTTCATTCATGTGGATTTTGCATATTTCTTATTAAGCTATTCTTATACATTTTCTTTATTCTTTCACTACTGAGATAGCCATTCTCCCCCATTATGTATTCTAACTGGTTACTGATAATAAGAAAGTTACCAATTTTAATATACTGATCTCTTATTTCTTTTAGTAGTTTTTCAACCTATTTTCTTTATTTCTAATATTTAAACCCCTTGTTTCTTTTCTTATTTAATTGCTTAGAACCTTCAGAACAATATGAATAATAAAAGGATGTCCTGCCTTGTTTTCTGACTTTAATGAGAATCCATGCAGTATTTCACTATTAAGGAGGAGGGCATAGGGAGTTATTTCTTAATGGGTACAGAGTTTCTGTGTGGGAAGATAAAAAAGTTCCAGAGATGGATGGTGGTGATGGTTGCCCAACAATGTGAACATATTTAATGCCACTGAATCATACACTTAAAAATAGTCAAGGTGGAAAATGTAATGCTATGTATGTTTCACCACTATTTAAAAAAAGGGAAAATGGTGCTACACAGCAGAAGAGAAATGGAAAGATAAATATTACACTTTCTAAATGCACTTCTATATTGCTTAATTGTATTATATGTTATATTCTTATAGTTTTAAAGCAATAAAGATTTTTTAAGAGACAAGAGAAAAATCTTATATTTGCATCACAAAACCAACCACGGCTTACTGGACCAACTTCTAAGGTGGAAATGTGCTGGTTCGACCCCCTGGCAGAGATGTTTTCAACCAGTAAGCACAAACTCAATGACAAATCCTTGTACAAAATTGAGTTTGACATTAAAACCAGGAAAGGCAAAACCTGGGGCTTCCTGTGGTTTTGGAGTCTCAGAGGATGGTTTTGTTTCTAAATTATTTTGAGCCTTGTTTTAACATTAAAAGGGAATATATAGATGCAGCATCTAAGGACACAGAAGCCATTTCAGTGTGGGAGGCGAGGTGGCTCAGTATAATCCAGGTTTCTGTTCTGGGGGCAAAAGCAGTCACCGTCACTGTGGCGAGATAAAGACAGAAGAAGAGCTGGGATGCCGGAGCTGGTCAGTCTCATTTGGATGTCACTAGTTTGAGGTTCCTGTTGGGCATCCAGCTGGAAATGGGCAGTAGGCAATTTAGGTGGAGCCGAGGAGAGGGTTTGGAGCTGGGATAGCCTCGAGCCTCACTATATGGGCAGTAATGGGAGTCCACAGTGTGGGAAGATGGCAAAGAAGGAGGACCCAGGTCGTGGTGTGGGGATCAGCAGCCATGCATGGGCCGGGGAGAAAGAGAAGCCAGAGGAGGAGAGTGGGCATCTCAAACACCAAGGGAAAGAGGCACTGGAAAGGGGCTGATTCCATGCTGCAGCCTACAGAGACATCAGGAACTGGAGACGGACCTCAGATTGACCATGATGAGGGCCTTGTTGGCCTTAACCTGAGAGGTTTCAGGGAGAGATGGGAATGAGGGTCAAGGGGACCCCGCCATGTCCCAAGCACCAAAAAGAGTGCCTGGTGTAGACAGGATGGATGTATGGATGGACGAACGGATGGATGGATGGATGGATGAGTGAATGGATGGATGAATAGATGGGCAGAAAAATGAATGGATGAAAGACAGATAGATGGATGGATGGATAGACAAACAGATGGATGGAGGGATGGATGTGTAGAGAGACAGACAAATAGGCAGATGAATACCCAGATAGACAGATGGACAGAAGGATAGATGAATTGACAGATGGAAGGATGGATGATAGATGGATGGACAGACAGATGAATGAACAAACTGATGCACAGACTGATGGAAGGATGGACAAATAGACGATAGATGAATAGACAGATGGATAAATGATCGGATGGAAAGGATGGTCTGAGAGATCACAGAAGGCTTCATGAATGGAAAGGGACTGAGCTGCATCTTAATGGACAGAAATAGAAGCAGAGGACACTCCACACGGGAGCGCCTTGAGTCAGGAATGACCCAGTGTCTGCGGGTCCAGGGAGGAAGCTGGCCTGGCTTGTGAGGGAACTTATGGGGGAGGAAGACTCAGAGGCCCTTAAAATGAAGCCAGGACAGATAGGGTAGGTCCAAGCCACCTCAGAAGTCACTCTGCCACACCACATGGCTTCCTGAGAGGACATGTAATTCAGGGATTTGCTGAGCACCTACTGTGTGCAGTGTTGCTGTAAACACTGGTAGTCTCAGAGAGGGGAGACATGCACAGGGGTGACTCCAAGGCCATTAGTGGCACTTGCCTTGGACAGGGGGACAGGCATGGGGATGCCTCTGGGCCATGGGCCCACATAGGGCTGCCCCACCACCTCTGGAGGGCTGGAGGCCCACCTGCCCTGTGCTAGGATGCAGCCCTGCTTGCTGCAGCCCTGTGCCTGTCATATCCAGCAGGTCCCTGCTCCATCCTGGCCCCTGGGAGGGAGGCCCCAGGTGCTGGCCCCATGGGACTTGGTCCGAGCATCAGTCACCATGGTTTGTCTTTGGCAGTGGGACCCAACTCACCATCCTAGGTAAGTGGCACTCACAACTTTTCCCAACCTGTTGCACCCCCATGCCATCTCCAAAAAGTCTGTTTTCTCTCTCTGGGGGCTTCTTCCCTCTACCCACCCCCAAGCCTTAACAACCAACCCCTTACCTTTCTCCTTGGGGCCTGGGGGAGGTGGCTGGGTCTCACGGTAACCAGCAGGAGGGCCCCAACTGTAGCAGCAGCCGCTTCAGATTCCAATAGTCAGATGGGGCCTGGCTTGGCCAGGGATGGGGGCTCCTTCCACTCTTCTGGCAGATACCCAGCAGGGGCCAGAGGCCAGTTCTGATGCGGGACACTGGGACAGCATTAGAGACAGTCCCTGAGTCCCAGGAATTGGGCTGAGAGCGGGATGCCCATCCAGGCTGGGAAGCCTACACAGGAGGCTCAGAGATGTGGCTGGGGCTGTGACCCCAGCCTCAGGACACACAGGATCACGCCGAGGAGAGACCAGTGGAGGGTGGAGAGAGGAGTCAGGTTTACTCAAGGCTGCAGCTCTCTGACCTCTGCTGGGCCAGGAGGACACGGGGCACAGAGGGACTGAGTGTGGTGACCAGAGCCCAGCCCTCACAGGAAGATCGTCAGAAAGGAGGGGGTCCCGTAGGGCAGAGACTCATCTGTCCCTGGATTCCCTCGGGCCCTGGGGCCCAGTGTCTCACCTGTCCACAAATCGGCCTCCCGCCTTCCTCAAAGGATACATTAGATTCAGGAGATGACAAGAGGGGAGCAAATGGGGGGGTTCAGAGAACTCCGTGGCTGCCAGGTAAAATCAGAGCTCATCAGAGGCTTCATAGTCTGGGGGTAGCAAACTCAAGAACACAGCCAAGGAGCAGAGTCCTGCAGTCAGTCGGGCTGGTCAGGACAGAGGAGATGGCAGAGCCTTGAGGAGCCCCCAGAGCTTGTCTGGGTGGGCCCACGCCTCGCAGGGAGAGCTGAGTGGGCTGAGGAGGTGTAGAGCCTGGTGCCCGAGCAGACTCCAGGGGACTCCAGGCCCCACCGTGCTCCAGGCACTGTGCACCGGGCCCCACACACCCCAGGACCATCATGCCGGGCCAGGCAGGGACCCCCAGTTCACAGAGGTGGCTCTGGACATTGGAAGAATGAAGTGAGGTGGGGTCCTGGGGGTTCAGAAGGCCTTAGGAGCAGATTCCAAATTCAGACTCCAGAGACCTGGGAGGAGGGAGCACAGTCCCCTGGGTACACAAGGGGAAACTGAGGCTGCAGAGCTGAACCAGGTCCCTGGGAGAGGTGACTTGGGAAGGGATTTTAGGAAGGTGCAGAGCTGTCTGCTCTCCAGTGGGCTCCAGTGAAAAGGAGGTGAAAGAGGAGGGAACGAGGGTCCCCCGGGAGGAGAAGACAGCCACACCATGAACGGCCACAGATTTTAGACAAGGAGGGTGGGGGCTCCCAACACCCAGCCTCTCCCTCTGCCATCTCACAGCCCCTCCTCTGTCCACACAGGTCAGGCCAAGGCCGCCCCCT
>NW_007744754.1:15544-15994 GCF_000696425.1 Galeopterus variegatus
GAGGCTCGCAGGGCCTGGGCTCCAGCGGCTCCCTGATGAGGAAGGTGAGGTGGGGGGGACCAACCCAGCCCCTCGTGCCTGGTCCCTGGGCTCTGCCCCTCCACGCACTGTGGGGGTTGGGGGCGCACATCAGCGGCTCGGGCCTGTGTCACTGCGGGCAGGGGCTGCTGAGGGCCGGGGTGAGTCTCTCTCGGCTCCTGTTTGAGTCTCCTGTGGCTGCTGTAACAGATTGCTGCAAATTCAGTGGCCTGAAACAAAGAGCATTTATTCTCTCACAGGTCTGGAGGTCGGAAGTCCAAAATGAGCTCTGGGGCTAAAATCAAAATGGGGGCAGGGCGTGCTCTTCTGGAGGCCCTCGGGAGAATCGTTTCCTCGCCTCTCCCAGCTGGTCCAGGCCGCCCCCAGCCCTCGGCTCATGGCCCCTTCCTGCCACTTCAAAGCCAACAGCGT
>NW_007744755.1:0-984 GCF_000696425.1 Galeopterus variegatus
TATTCCTGTTAATGATATTATACAATTATCAATTAAAGGTTTTTAAGCAGATAGTATTAAGTGGTCTCTCAGTGTGACTGGAATTGACATCATAAAGCTCCTTATATGAGAGGACCAGCATCATTTAGTGAGAGTTCTTGGAGCATTTTTTAACCATTAAATGCCTAAATAGGATACTCAGTGCATATATTACAAACCTTGAACTTCTTATGGCATCCTTTTTTTTCTTTTTTAAACTCTTAAATTTTGGCTACCAAAAGATTAAAGTGAGTAAGACTGTTTCTAAATTATCAATATATAGTTATTTATATTTCACTAATAAAGTCATGATTAGATTATGAATCAAACAGGATACCAACCAGATGCCACAATTGAACAGGATCAAAATAGGAGATTGACTTGATTTGCCCTGATGTATCACTATGCCATACACTGAGAGGGACCTATCATTACTTGTCCTAGGCCTGACTACTGTATTTCACTGCAACTTTCTCAGGAGACTTGAACTTATCAGAGTCTTTTTGCCTGCATTATAAGACAATATCATATCAGAGAAATATTGTTAATGTAGAAAGTAAAGTTCTTTGATCCAGTTTCTGCTGCTACTGAAAAATTTAGATTGGTTTTCAGTTTTAGATTGCTCTTGGCAGAACAGTTCAGAGCCATTCTGATCATAACTTGTTGCTGTCCCACTGATTATTTAAACCCAATGACTGTGATCCCCAAACTTATTACATGGACTAGATCCTTTAACAAGGACATGGGAAACTTCTTTGCAAGGGAAGGTCACTCTCTTTATTCATTCCTGTTTTGATAAGACTTGGGGAGGGAATGAGTTGAATCAGACTGTTGGTTTCTTTTATTCTCTTCCTTTGCATTGGTCTGTGTTGCTTTATTCTGTAGCTTGATTATGGAAATATGCCATCTTTTGGACTGGATCTGTCTGGATCATGGGTAATAGTCTTGCTTTTTTCATTGATACTT
>NW_007744755.1:5297-6590 GCF_000696425.1 Galeopterus variegatus
AAAAAAAAATTGCAAAATTGCCTTTGCTAATATTTATTTTGCTCTATTGTACCATTATAGGGATTGATTTGGAATGAATATTAAAATGCCTTATCTCAACTCTGATACCTTCCCCACATATGTTACATTTGTGTGATGGTCTAGGAAGCATAGAGATTAATAATTTTTCTTTAGGTATCATTTTGTAACTTGAAATTATACTGATTCAAATATCTAAGCTACTCTTCAGCTGTAAACCTGAGCACTTTTAGAAGCTGAACTATCTCAACTCGGTGATATATTCCTTCATGAAATTTCCCCACGATTTATTAAATAGTAGGCAACAGGTCTAAGGTCATTCATATGTAATTCATTCATAACTGAGAATTTATGATGCACTTATAGGATGTCTGTCACTGTTTTAAAAAATGTCATTCGTCCCTTATATTAATACTGACTGCTTGATTTTTGTTTTTAGCTTGATTAATAAGGAGTTCTTGGAAATCTTTCATTAAAAACACACAGTAATGGACGAGATAAACACTGAAGACTTAATTTTATAGCCAAACCAGTATACCTGGATACTTCGAAAAATTCGTGGAAAAATAGAATTAAAAAATACAAATCTTTCCATGAACTTTTTAAAGTATACTCATATTAACCATTATCCTTCTTTTTTTTTTTTTAAATAAAGCCTTAAATATCTAGATTGGAAATGTGTTAGTTACTTTAACTTCCAAGTGTAATAGTGGTTTGATTTCCTGAAGCAATCAGCAAAGCTAGCTTATGATGATACAGTCAGCCCTCATATCTATTGGTTCCACATTCATGGATTCAACCAACTGTGGGTCAATAATATGTAGAAAAAAAAATCAATCTGTACTAAACATGTATAGGTTTTTTTCTTGTTATTATGCCCTAAACAATACAGTATAACAACTATTTACTTAGCATTTACATTTTAGGTATTATAAGTAATCTAGAGATGATTTAAAGTATATGGTAGGATGTGCACAGGTTATATTCAAATACTATCCCATTTTATATCAGGGACTTGAGCGTCCACAGATTTTGGTATCTGAGGGTAGTCCTGGACCATTGGTACCCCACAGATACCAAGGGATGACTGTACATGCTGGGTAACATTACTGAAAGCCGTCTGTGATGGTTTTCCCATTACAGGGACGTTTAGCACTGCCCTGATCTGTGTACTATATCTGTTATTGATAGCCACATGATGTGTGACCATGATGTTTCATGTTCTGGTTTATAATTCCTTACATCTGCATTTGTTCTGTATGAAGAGATATGCTG
>NW_007744755.1:8047-9549 GCF_000696425.1 Galeopterus variegatus
GCTAGTGATGCTTAATGTTTTAGTTTAATATTAACCTACTCAGAAAACACCATGGTTTGTAATAGCCAAAAATTGAATTGTAAACATTTTTCCTAGAATGTTTCCCACTTTATACCAGTTGAAGTCTGAGGGTCAGCTTCTCATATTTTCTTTTCTGTATATTTGATGTTTCTCTCTTTGCCCTGTTCTTAGCCGATGTATTCATCTCTAACATAAAATAAGGGATTTAGCCACCATATTCCTNCATCTTTTGGACTGGATCTGTCTGGATCATGGGTAATAGTCTTGCTTTTTTCATTGATACTTCCAGCTTCTTTTTGTTGAACCAATCTCATAACATTTTATGTATTACAGTCAAAGAGAAAGCAGCATAGAAGGGATTGCATTCACAATTAAGTTCTGATGTGGCTTAAAAGTTAAAAGACATTAAATATAATGTACCACTTATAGAGAAACAGATTGTGGCATTGAAATATATGATTTTCCCACACTTAAAGACTGTAGTTGTGAGGGTGTAATATTTATATTTTTGGAAATACTGGATTGCAAACCAGACTGTGAGACATTGAGCTACACAGCGACTGTTCGCAGTTGTAAAATTTTCTCAATTATCATTTCCTAAATCACTGTTACTTTTAATCAAAGATTAGAAAAACTATTCTCTAGCCATGACATTCGTAATATACATTTTTAAAAAATACTTCTAATTTAAAACTGCTTTAATCTTTGATGTTCAAAGCTAACCAACTGTATTGGTGTGTCTAATTTTTTCTCTCTCTCTCTTTTTTTTTTTTTATTGAGTAGTTAGAGTTCTTTATCACAGAAACCTTAAGGAAGAACACAGTGTTCATTTGCAGAGTTGAGATGCATCAGACATTGTATTAGTCCATTTTTGTTGCTTATAACAAAATATTTGGAACTGGGTGATTTATAAGACAATGAAATTTATTGCTTACAGTTTCACAAGCTGGGAAGTCCAAAGTCCAGGGAACACGTCTGGTGAGGGTCTTGGTAGTGGCAACAGTGACCCAGGAGTTACATGGCAGAAAAATGACAGAGCAAAGAGAGACTAACCTCTCATGTGCTCTTCTTTTTTTTTTTCAAGCCCTCAGAACCACACCCTGACCACCATTATTAAACCATTCAGTATGGCATGGTCCTGTGATCTAATCATCTCTTCAAGGCCCCACCTTTCAATTACCATAATAGCATTTTCCACCCTTAACAGGTAACAGTGGGGATTAAGCCTCAATGAGGTTGGGATAGGGGAAATCCAATCTACAGCAATGAACTGTTTTATACTTTTATTATTTATTTATTTTTTTCCTAAAGCCATGTTTGCTTTGCACCTTTTATTCTAGTTCAAAGCTACAAAAGCCTTTTTCTTTTTTTTTAAACCATCAGGCAAGCTTTCACTTAGAGATAAAGTGACTGAAAATAGTAAAATATTAGCAAAGTTGGAAAGGGAGATTGTCACAATGATGACAACAATCTATAATATT
>NW_007744755.1:14788-15993 GCF_000696425.1 Galeopterus variegatus
CCAAGTTTGTTGTCAGGAGCACAGTGTCACCACCACCTGTCTGTCCCTCAGGGCTCTGCACTGTGTAATGTGCACTCTCCCAGGCAGGGGGTGTGGGTTGCTTTTCAAAGAAAGGGATTTGCATTTCCTCAACTGCTACAGATGGCGGGAAACCAATCATCCAAAGCTGCTTTTATTTGCTTATTTTCACTTTTTCTCTAAGTGCACAAAGATGTCCCAGTGAATCCTTCCCCCTGCAGTCAGTGCAGTGCTCCCTTTCAGAGTGTTTCAGGTACTCTCAGACTTTGCATGTAAATAACCCAATCTTGTGAATAAAGTTAACTTCTTTATGGTAACCAATAGGTCAATGTAAACTGTATACTAAGTGAAATAGCCACAGATACCCTCCAGTGAGGCACAGCAACCAAGTGTTGAGAGTTTCCATTCCTTTCCCTCTTCCCCTTCTGCTCATACTTTAGTATAGATGATTGGCAGGTGGAGTAAATGACCGAAATAACTTAAGAACTGCAAAAGAAAGCTCATAGTTACAGTTTGGTCCCATCGTTTTTTGGATTGAAAGTCTGTCCTCTCATCATAAATACACATCTTTATTAAATAAATGATTGCACAACTAAATATTAATTTATTGAAGATAGGGGAGAGATGTTAACCATTGATCTGAAATTTCTAGTTGTCTGGTATTACAATGTAAGACAATGCAAAGCAGAAAGCCAACCAAAAAGCCATCACACCAAATTACTTTTCCAGCAAAGATATAAATTAAATGAGGTAAGTGTTCAAATTGTGCTTACTTATCTAAAGTAATACATGAAGTAGAAAGCTGTAAATGTGTGAATAGATTCATCCAACATATATATCTGTATAGCATTCGTATGAACACGTGAATACACTCAGACATACATACATAGTGTTAAGTCATCTGAAAACACACAAAGTTAGCAGATTCCAGTATTTGTCTTCAACTAATCAATCACTTGATCTCTGTGTGCGATACTCCTACTCAATTTTAGATATTTTTCTGGTTGCATTACAAGCATCAAATCTAAACAAGTGATTTTATTTGGGTTTAAAGATCTTTCCAAATCTGTGCAATGAAATGTAGTATATATGTTTCAAACCATTTAGAGAATTTCTCATCTTAAACTGACTACGAGTCTTTTATTTTTCCTTCAGAAAGAAAGGAGGGGGAAGTGAAATAATTTTAT
>NW_007744756.1:0-1013 GCF_000696425.1 Galeopterus variegatus
TCCCAAGCGGCGCACTCTCCAGTGCGCCACCGGGCCGGCCACATAAATTGTGTTTTTTAAAACCTATTAGATTGTTTTATATTACAGCTTGTAGCAATCAAATATAATTTCTTTTTTTTTTTTTTTAAAGATGACCGGTAAGGGGATCTCAACCCTTGTCTTGGTGCTGTCAGCACCACGCTCAGCCAGTGAGCATACCGGCCATCCCTATATGGGATCCGAACCCGCGGCCTTGGTGCTATCAGCACCGCACTCTACCGAGTGAGCCACAGGCCGGCCCTCAAATATAATTTCTTAGTTTTATGTTCTCATGGTTGTTTTTTAGTTCAAATTTTCTTAATTTTTTTTTTNTTTTTTTTTTCTTTTTTGACCGGTAAGGGGATTGTAACCCTCGGCGCGGTGTGGTCCACAGCACGCTCAGCCAGTGAGTACACTGGCCATCCCTATATAGGATCCAAACCCGCGGCCTCGATGCTACCAGCACCACACTCTCCCGAGTGAGCCACGGGGCTGGCCCCAAATTTTCTTAATTCTTTAAAAATTACAAACGAATTAACTTATTACCATAACCAGTGACAATATAATTTTAGAAACTGATATTTTGTACTTAACTACTGGATACTATGCCATAGTTTCTCTGGAAAGCCGTAGCTAAGGCTTAATGTTATTATAAAAGGAAATGTTTGATTATTCTTGCTCTTTTTTAGTTAGTAAATGTCAGGTAAATGTTTCATCTTGAATACCTTAGGAATACTTGAATACCAAAAGAAATGTGGTGGTTTTTTTTTTTTTTTTGGTGGCTGGCCCATATGGGGATCTGAACTCGTGACTTGAGGTTACAAGGCTGCACTCTAACCAACTGAGCTAACCGGCCAGCCCAGAAATGTGTTACTTTGGAATGAGCAGACGATATCTGGACATCTCATTTACTGGTTGAGTTTTCATGGATATGAAGATTTAAGCAGCCTTTTTAAAATTAAAATTTGGGAGTTTCTAGTCTTCTCACTATAGAA